>NC_058089.1:4585444-4885444 GCF_014858855.1 Bufo gargarizans | reverse complement strand
GGATGACTCAGAACTACTGCCTGCAGCCGCAGGGGTGTTGTCCGGAGTGGTGATACGGTGTAGGTAAATTTATACATGAACAAGACATGACAGAAATGAGATGCTGGTGACCTGGGCGAGAAAGCTGTGACATTAGTGCAGCGTTTGGTGAAATGAAAGTAACAGAAATGGGGGATGCCCAGGAAACGACCGCATGCTGCCGCAGGGCTGCTGACCGGAATAGTGGTACGGTGTAGACAAATTGTGCATGAACAAGGGGTGACAGAAATGAAATACTGGTGACTTGTATGAGAAAACAGTGACATGGTGCAGCATTCGGTGAAATGAATTGAACCGGTACAGGGGACAACCGTGAGGCCCCGGCTGCACCGTATGGATGACTCGCAATTTAACGGGCAAAAACGTGACCCCCAGTGAACCTGAGTAAAGCCGGAAAAATAGAACCGAAATGATCCAAATCCAGAACTGATGGCAACGAAAAACTCCCAGAAATTCAGCGACTCGCAGGCAACTCTCCAGACACTCCACAAGCGACCTCCTCTCTCAAAAGCTCAGACCTCAATGATGCAGGAGCCAGGTAAGGGGAGTGCCCTAAATAGGCTGGAGGCGGACCTCAGCCCCTCCCACAAATCCAGGCAATCTGCCTTAATACATATATATATACCAGCCTAGTTATTATGCTCTCCCCCACCTTCTGTTTAGGGATTGTTTATGACATGGGTGTATGTGTGGTGCCATGGTGTATCTGGGGGGAGGCTCTCATTTACACATTGGGCAGGAATTCCTTTGTATCTTTGTCTGTACAGATCCTGAGCCTCAGCGGCCCAATTGGCAGTTATCTGTTACATTCTGAGTGCATGCATTCCGTCACACGCACAAGATTATGTCTTATCCCTGCACCTGAGGTTGAGGAGGGGGAGGTGGGCTGCTATGGGCTTATATTAGCCCAAGCCAGGACAAAGCATCTCTCTCTCTCTCTTGGGCTTATCACCACAAACAGAGGAAGGACTTCACACATGGAAGAGTGGACATAAGTTGAGCCGAGCAGCCCAACTGAAGTGGGAACCATCCCCTGGACAACGAGCATACAAGCAAGAATCCTCCCCTGGAACGAGCATCAACCCCTAGAGACGAGCATCTGGTTAAGTATCATTAACCACTGCAATATTAACCCTTTCCCACTGCCACCAATCCCTGCAATATTATTAACTCTTTCCCACTGGCACCAGTCCCTGAACCCTTTCCCACTGGCACCAATTCCTGAACCCTTTCCCCCTGCCATTAACCTTGCAATATTTACCCCTACATTAACCCTTTCCCACTGCCACCAATACCGCTACCTTGCCCTGGATTTACTCCTACCTTGAACCCCTGCATTAACCCCTACAATATCCCACAGCTACCCCAGCATTACCCTATAACACCAACACCATATCCCTTTAACCCCTGCATTACCTCTGCCATCCTTTTAACCCCTGGATTACCCGGTTCCTGCATTTGCCTCTGATTGTATTTAACCCTTTCTACCCTGTAGGGACAGCATGTAGTTAGGTTTGGGAGGGTGCTGCTATTACGTGTGTGTGAGTGTATATTTAGATAGTTTTTGTGGTGGAATTGTACTTGGGATTCTATAGTGTTCGTGAAATTAGTTTATATAAATATATATAGATATAGCAGAAATAATTGACTGTAGACTTGTAATTGTTTAATAAATATTTTGTTGTTCAAGCACAGTTTATAGTCTTTTGGTCGTGACTTGCCAGCGTAATTCAGCGCACGCAGTTCAGGAAAGAGGTAGAGCAACAGGTAGAATAAAGGAAATAGGCAGAGTCAAAAAAATATGATCTATGTCTATTTATTAATATGGATTATTAATATTAACTCCAAATATTAACATTCCCTTTTACACCATCTATGATGTCATACTTTACATACAGCCCTTTTAAAATGATAATACAGACATAATACGGTACCTCCTACAATCACAACAACACAGGTGGAAAAGTCTCTTTGAGCATGATACATTGCAGATATCATGCCCTGTTATCTGCTCTGCTCTGCTTTATCTAACCCAAAGACTTAAGATACCCATAACTGACTTAAATAACAAACTCACCTTTGTGTTAACATATTCTCAACATTCTGAATGATGATATTTTCTTATTTTAAGCCCATGTTCTTAGAACATACATTGGTACTTATATTCCAGAGGAGAACTATACGAAATTCAAGATGTGTTTTTGTGCAGATTGCTTTAAAAAAAAAATATAGAACATATCTGGCCTCCAGCGCTGGATGTATTTCCTATTTTAAACTCTCCTCTCAACAACCTTGGTCTCGTTATACCTTCTCCCTCCCAGACTTATTATCATTCTAGCTTCTTGTGCTTCTGACGACACATTAACCCACAAGACGAATGGAAGATGATGTCCAGCTTCACCATCATGAGAAGAAGAGATCATGTACCACTCGACATTCTGCATGTGATATCATGGGCAGGAGGAAAAAGGCGTAAGCACAAGGTTACCAAGGACTAGTGATCAAGTAAATTTTTAATAATCCTAACTTAAATAAAGCCCTACTGTATATTAATCAAGCAATGCCTATTTTAAAGAGTTGTCTATGATAAGCGACACTGGTGATCAGATGGCGATCTTCTACACTTTTCCACTAGAGGTTCCCAGACAGAGGTTGCCTGTGCTTTAGGTTCACTGGTGACTAGCAAAGGTGTTTGATAATCTAGTGCTATTGCAATTTACCTTCGTTTATCCTGCATTATTTCCTGCCTGTGTTCTTATAGTGCTCTGTTTCCATCCTGTTTCCTTGCTACTTTAAGTTTCAGCTTCTATTATATTTGTGCTTGCGTTAACCCTGTCATTCTGCCTTGTCTTTGTTTGGCCAAATATCCTTCCTACCTGCTCTGTCTGTGTCTTTACTATGACCCAGTGTGCAATTCCATCCCATGCATACCTTCATCTACGCTACCAGTGTGCTGTCTGGATCTTTAAAACCAGTATTCTTGCCTTACTGACTGTTCAGACCGCTCCTGCAGTTTTTGCTGTGGTATCGGTGTGGTGTCTGCAATCTGCACTAGAGTCCAAGAACCCAGCTGCCAACTATACTGGGACTATCTCAGGAGGTAGAGTTTGGATGCTCCTCTGCAAGCAAAGTCCAGATCCCCGTAAAAGGGTTAAAGAGTAAATACAAGAAGAGCGTCAGAATAATGCCCTTAGGGTTTAGCGCAAAGTCAGACCAGTTAGTTGGCACAGCGGGTCAGCACTCTCTTATCCATAACAGTTAATTGTCCTTCATTATTAAATTGGCCCTTGTGTAGGCAACTGAGATAGGGAGGCTGGATTGTGAGCCCGCTCTGAGGATTAGGATGTGACCACTGTGCTATGGAATATGTTGGCATAGCAAACAGTAGTTTTCACTCATACAGTCGAGGTGTCAAACTTAATTTGGCCTGCTCATAGATGCTTGGAAAGGAGGAAAGATAAGCTGTCCACACACCTTAACAAGAATATCGAATGACAGAATACATTACTTACCCCTAAACCAGACGGGAATAGGAGGTTCTCTGGGGAAAAGAAAAAAAACATTTGTTTGGGATTCATTGTCTAAGACAGTTGATGTATTATGTTTTATATTGAGCTTTCCATGGAGGTTTCTTCTTCTGACGAGCCCAGAAAACAGGTGTAATATTTTCAAGGCTTGGGTTTTACGGTAATCTCCAGTTTCAAGGGTTTTTCTTGATATGCTTTGGAGACAAGTGAGTTAATAGAGGAAGAAAAGCAACCTTCCTCGCCCAGGCATCCATCACAAGTATGAATAGTATTGTCCTTCTGAAGGAAAGACAATTGAGATAAAATAGATATTGCCCTTGCACGATGTGGACGGACATATTTATATTCACACAAGTATGGCAGTAGACAGTATAATACGGCTGTTTGTATTGACAACATCTGTTCCCTGTCACAGCCCGGAGGTTGGCAGAGCATAAATTGAAAAAATGTAAATTTTCTTGCTTTCTTGTATGAACATAATCTTATATTGATATATGAGGTGGCCTAAATGAATAATGTTCCAGTCTCTGGTAGAAAATGAGATGTTTAGGGAAGGATGATGGTGAAGTGCAGACACATGAGTCTTGGGCTTGCACCGCGACGCATGTACTGTGTGATTACCTTCTGAATTAGTACATCTGCATCTCCAACTGTCTTAAAGAGATGATGATAAAAAGTTTATTGACTGTCTTGCTTTCCTCAGCTGTTAAAGAAACCATCCAGGCAAAAATTTTACCTTGGGGCAGATTTACTAAACAGTGTAATGTAGCAAAGCCTTTGTGGCAGAGAACTTGGGTCATTTTGCTTGTTTTGCCAGAGCAGGCATTTACCCCAAATTTATGATGCATTTCCACCATTGTTTGGGGTGGTTTGAGCCATGCCTGGCAGTTTGCATTTGCTAAGGGGGCAGCCAGATATTTTTTGATCGGAACCACATTTTTAGCCAGGTTTATCATTATGACTTTTTTGTAAAAAAGTTGCAAAAGTACTCCAGTCCCCTGGTGGCGTACAAACTGATGGAAACTTTGTAATAAATAAAATTAGACTTTAAACAGCCATATCACATTTGTGTGACAAAGTAATTTGTGTGACAAATGTAACAAGTGGTGTTCAACATTTTGAAAAGTTGTTGCAAAAAAAATAAAAACAAGCGCAACCCATGACAGATGCTTCAAAAAAGTTGCATGTCAATGCGATATCTCCTTAGACAGGCAGTCTGAATATTGCCCTTTGTATTAGAGTGGCTCAGGTTGGATGATAAATTTGGTGCCTGGGTAGTCTGGCTATACCTAGGGAGGGGAGACCTCCAGAGTGTTGCACAGATACGTATCCAAGTATCATGAGTATTTTCGAGAATGAAGAGTAGCTGGGAAACCCAATGCATTTCAAAATCCTATAATATTTAAAAAAAATTGAAGCATTACTACTACTAATACGTTACAATGTTACAGAATATTAATAAGATTAAAAATAATATTTAAAGGATCAGAATATTGATGGCTTTCTTCAGGATAAGTCATCAATATCAGATGGCCACTCCCGAGGATTAGATGTTTGAAGATAGTGAGGCACTCATGAGTCCTGCAGGCTTTTCATGGTTTACATCAAGCTAACATGCAATCTGTACAAATAATGCTGCTACTAAGTAGATGGTGTGCAGGTAGACAGAACCTTATACATAGTGGAGAGGCTGCAGATCTTACACAAGGGAAGCAACCCCTTTAAATTGATGAATGGATAGGGGTGCTGAAAACTGGGCCGAAACAGAGCTGACATTGATGGATGTCCTATCCTGAGAATAGGTCCTCAAAAGTTTTAATACCAGAAAACCATTTTAATTACAAGTTATAATTAGTTTTGAGCAAACCCGTGGAAGTTCAGGTTTGCTGGGTTCAGTCGAACTTCAGGTCAACGTTTGGGTTCGGAACCCGAACTTGACCCGAACTCGAACCCAAACCCCATTGAAGGCAATGTCACTGTATAATTTTCAGTTATAACATGGTTGGACTCCTGCATAATGGAAACCACTACGGATCAGTTGTACTGCCCATAGACTTCATGCAAAAGGGAATGCTTCTAAAGGTTTCCCTTTTGCAATCCGTCTTAAGTATTATGTTACTTTCCAGAAAACAATAAAGTACTTTATAAAATGCCCGAAGCCCGAACCCTAACCTGGACTACAGTGAAAAAGTCTGGGTTTAGATCTGGGTACCCGACCTCGCAAAGTTTGCAGTTTGGGTTTGCTCACCCCTAGTTATAATTTAGTCACCATTTCCACTGACTAGAACCTGAGTAGTGAAGTTATTGTATTTTCCTAATAAACCTAAGCTTTATTCTATCTCTGGGAATTAGCCAGGACTCTAGAAGAAGAGAACACCCTCTGACTACTGATCTGACTTGTTAGAAAAGGGTTCTGATGTGCATCAATAATTGTTGAAATGTGAGGACTGGGACAGAAAAAAACTGTTTAATCATTAGGAATTCATTTAAACCATGCATTGATGAGTCGAAAGTTGGGAGATAGATGCAAACATGGATCTAGTCTTGGCAGTCCCTGGTGGGTATTCAGGAGATGCTTTGAAATCTATTTGAGGTTGTCTCTCTGTAAATATAGAATAATAGCCCCACAAGGAGCTCTGTGTTTTCTAGTCAATATACTCATTTGCTATGAGGGCTTAACCTTTTGCCCTGATGGAAGATACAGATTCAGTCCTTGCATATTCCTATTGAGTAAATGTCCTCCTTTATTGAGATCATGCATGGGGTAAGACAATATTTTTTGGAACAAAAACATAAAGATTGAAATGACATTAAAAGTTTTCATTGAAGTTTATAAATCTAGTTAGAAATGTATTTTTCCCAATAGTCCAAATAGTTTTTTTTAATCAAAATGAAGAATTGGTCTTCTTTAGATTTGCCCAACATGTTATCTCATTTGCTGGCCGAATGAGGTCCGTGATCCACATCTGACTGCCTGCATCACAAAAAAGTAGTGCATGCACTACTTTTTTGTGGTGCAGGGGAATGGACAGAAAACCCACGGAAGCCATTCATTTCTATGGGTCTACAAAAAATGCAGGCTGCACTCAGATGTCATCCATGTGCTGTCCGCTGCATTTGTCTGTTTGGCATTTTATAGAACATGTCCTATGCAAACTGTAGTCCATGACCCCATTCAAGTCAATGGGTCCACAAAAAACATGGATAGCACATGGAAGACATCAATGTGGCATCTACTTTTTACGGCCCTAGCCTTGGTAAGTGTGGAGTGACAAACAAGACAGACAAACATAGAATGGTCAACAAGCCGAGTCAGAACCAGGAGATAATTACAGTACCAGAGGATAAGCAAAGAGGGGTCAAAAACATGCCAAATTGAAAAACCAGGAGAGATGAAGCAGACACAAGGAGCAAGCAAGGATGGAGACGATAAACCAGTCAGGAGTCAAAAGCCACGGAATTACACTAAGGAAAACTGGATAGGACCAAATTCACAGGCAACCTGTGGCCAGCAGGTTGCCTGTATACAGTTGCAAGAAAAAGTATGTGAACCCTTTGGAATGATATGTATTTCTGCACAAATTGGTCATAAAATGTGATCTGATCTTCATCTAAGTCACAACAATAGACAATCACAGTCTGCTTAAACTAATAACACACAAATAATTAAATGTTAACATGTTTTTATTGAACACACCAGAAATCTATATCATTCCAAAGGGTTCACATACTTTTTCTTGCAACTGTATATAGTGGGGAAGAGGATTCATGTGCCGTGGCCAGCACCACATGACTCATTCCCCTGCAACCAGCCGAGCACTCCTTACAGTTGCCATGGGAGTGAAGGACGCCGACCGCACTGAGGACGTGAGTGCAGCCGGGTCCTCCCCGCCCCCGTTGCTGTGGAGACGAGGACCCAGCGCACATCCTCACTCCGTACTAGCCGCAGGGCGCGGCGGCACTGAGGAGGGAGAAGCCGGTGCCTCGTGACAGATGGTGCTCACAAGGTTTACTATATGAGCTGCATAAGGTCCTTTAAAGGTGTTGCCAAAAAAGGGGTTGTATAATACATGAGTTTTTATATTTAGTACCTATCCTCAGGTTAGGGCAGAAATATCAGCTAGATGGGAGTTACACACCCGGCATGCTCACCGATCAACTGTTACAAAAAGAAGGCCAGATCAGCCTCGAAGGAAGCATCATAAGTCCTGATAAAATTGTGAAGAAGAACACATTACCAACAAGAACACCCTCCACTTGTTGAAAAGCCATCCAAAAGCTCACTCCACATACCTCCGGGCACAAGTCAACTGGAATGTCCACATCACATGTGGTGTCAATGCATCAGCCACGATGACAAATAGAGCAGGAGGTCCAACAGATCCAGGCAGTCTTCTGGTTGGACTGAAGCCGTTCACTCATTCTGGAAACCCAAAACACAAAACATGCATGCATCTGAAGTGCTCCCAAAGGCCCCAATGTCAACAATTATAAACTAGTAGTCATTGTTAACCAAGGCCAACAGCAGTACAGAAAAATATTGTTTATAAATGAAAAATTGGGACCCTGAGTGAGCTGGCTTCTTCACATGTACGTTCTTTCTATCCATCGCCTCGATACAGTTAGAAAAACTGAGCAGATTGTTCAAAGCCACTCTTGCACCGTGGGCTCCGGCAGCATTGTCCCTCGAAGTTGCTCCCTGATCACTTGACAAGCGTGTGGAACAATCCGAGATGTGGTAGAAATCCCTACCAAGAACTCAAATTGCAGCGATGAAAAAAAGTTCTAAGTCACCAGAAATCTGTGGTGGAAAAAAAAATCTAAACATTTAAAACATATATTAAATGAAACCTACATATGCAAGAAGATTGAAAAGCTGCAAAATAAATGATGAAAATAAAGTGCAAATAGTTTAAGATATGGGCTCTTACCTCAAGGTGATGATTAGCCTTTACTCAGGTGATATGAAGCGCCTCAAATTAATGCAGAGACTCCAGTAGGTGGTCAGAGGTGGACACAGACATACGGCAAAACTGTTGAAATTTCTCCAGGTGCTGTTGCAGGTTGGCGTACATTGTAGGATGAACCCAAAGCCTCCTCCTCCTCGGTTCCTGCTCAAGTCAATGAATCCGTATCCACAGACGGCGGACATATGGTTGGTGCCTATGCATTGCGGATCGCAAGTTGCGGTCCGCAGCTTGGGCTCAGCCGCCACACGTTTGTGTGCATGATCCCTAAAAGTGAATATAGCAGTTATGTTCCAGGCAAAACAATTAGAAACTGAAGGCTTCATCCACATCTGTGTTCGACAAATCCAGTAGTCAGTTCCAGCAGAGGACCAGACTAATGGAGTTACCATATACAGCATAGCCAGACACCACCGGGAACCGCCGGATCGGCATTGTCTGTAATGGGTCCAGCAGGTATATGGTGGTCTTCTAATAGAAAAAGACAGTTGCATACAACAGCATTTTCCAGGCACAAAGCTGCCATTTACGCCAGAAACCCGCCATTATAGTGGATGGGGCATTGTCCGTCTGTGCTGGATATGTTAAAGGGCATCTGTCATCAGATTTGTATCTATGAAACTGACTGACCTGTTACATGTGCACTTGACAACTGCCACGCTTTCTGCACTTTAATTGATAGGGTCAGGCACTAAAAATGTCTACACTGCCTGGACCTGTCAGTAGAGGGTGTGAGCGTTAAGACTCCATGTTGTGTTCTCAGCCTCCATGTTTGTATTTAATACTGCCATTTTTTGTGTAATGAACTGTGAGCTTCTTGTGGAAAGTTACTGTAACTTCAAGGTCACTCCTTGCCCCCACCAGTGCTTTGTTAGAAAGGAATCTTAACAAGCATTAGGAGTACTAGCATGTGGCTAGCACCCACAGTTAAGATTAAGGAGATGTTCTAGGCGTATAGCTCATTTTAAATCGTGTTTTTAATGAGTTATTGACGTAAATGTTAGACTACGTCTTCTGTTGGAAATGATCCAGAAAATCGCTTTTATTAACCTCTGCTTTCTTTAATAAAGTAGAAACTCTTGAAACACAGCTCTATGCCTGTGTTGGTTTTTCTCTATGGATATCCATAACTTCTAATTCGGAGTCCACCGCTCATCTGGCATAGGCTTTTTTGCCCTAACAAGGGTGTGACAGTTGCAGGAAGAACAGAGTCTCTAGGTGTAATGGTAACTCCCCCGTTGCTGCTAGAAACTCATTTGCATATATTAAAACCTTATTTTTATCAGAAATGCGGGCACATATGAACATGGGACCAACACAGATGTCTTCAGCAGTCAGGTGCACATGTAACAGGTCAGCCAGTGTCATAGGTACAAAACTGCTGACAGATGCCCTTTAACTTTGGTAGTCTGCTCTTCTGCCAGTACAGACTACTAGATTTACTACCAGAGATGTGAACCTAGCCTTATCAGCTTAGCTTTTGGATATTTAGGGAACAGATAGAGATTAGGGTGGAGCGAACACCTGAAACTTTGGGTTCGCCATGTTCGGCCTAAATTCGCCGCAAAGTTCGGATTCGGGACCCGAACTTGACCCGGAACCCGAATCCCATTGAAGTAAATGGGGACCTGAACTTTGGGGCACTAAAATGGTTCTAAAAAAGTCATAGAAAGCGCTAGAGGGCTGCAAAAGGAAGCAAAATAGGGGTAAGAGCAGGAGAATTGCAAAAAATGTGGATAGGTAAATGAATTAAAATGACATAGAATAAAAAAAAAAAAGTTAAAAATAATGATCTTGAACTAGGAGGCGGAGGTCAAAGTGGAGTAGAAGGTTGAGGAGGCGGTGGACGTGGCGGTGTAGGCGGAAATGTTGGTGGGGGAGGAGGGGGTAGCCAACACTATTTTATTTAATTTTTTTATAAATTTGGGAAGACTCCAAAACATTCGGAAATATAAAAAAGAAAACAAAGAGAAAGTGTGCTGGAGTATAACAATGGCTGGGTGCGGCCGGTATACTTGTCTATTCTGCACAAAGTACGGACGAGTCCTGTGGGATCCATGCCTGATTCATTTTAATGAATGTGAGCTTGTTCACATTAGCTGTGAACAGGAGGCTGCACTTGTCTTTGATCACCCCCCCTTCCCCGCTGTGCTAAACACACGTTCGGACAATACACTGGCCACAGGGCAAGCCAGCACCTCCAAGGCATAAAGGGCAAGCTCAGGCCATGTGACCGATTTAAAAACCCAGAAGTTGAATGGTGCAGACCCATCAGTCAGTACTGTTCCACCATGTTGCTGAAATGCTGCCTCCTGCTAAGACGTTCCATATCAGCTGGTGGTGCTGGTTGCTGTGGCGGGCTGACAAAGCTTTTCCACATTTTGGCCATGCTAACCCTCAGTTCTTGTGTGCCAGGCTGCCCAGAGGCAGCGACAAGCTGTCCTCTGTGGGAGGTGTATCGTCTGTGTCCTCTGTATCCCCCCATCCATGCTCCAGTGATGCCCATGAGCTGCTTTGGGTGCCACCCTGCTGTGAACACGGTCCCTCATTATCCTCCTCTTCCTCATGCTCCAGAACTGTGCCGTGGCTGGACAATTGTGTACCTGGCCTTTGTTGGTGCAGGAACCCACCCTCGCCTGATAACCGTGGAAATGACCCTGCTCTTCTTACTCCTGTGCCACATCCTCTTCCATCATCGCCCAAAGCGTTTTTTCAAGGAGACATAGAAGTGAGATAGTAACGCTGAGGACTGCATCATCGGCACTGGCCATGTTGATGGAGCACATGAAACAGCGAAACACAGCACACACGTCCCGCATGGAGGCCCACTCATTGGTGGTGAAGTGGTGCTGTTTTGCAGAGCGACTCACCCGTGCGTGCTGCAGCTGAAACGCCACTATCACCTGTTGCTGCTCGCACAGTCTCTCCAGCATGTGCAAGGTGGAGTTTCACCTTGTGGCTACGTCGCATATGAGGCTGGGAATGGTAAGGCTGAAGTTACGCTGCAGCGCAGAGAGTCGAGCATCAGCAGGGTGAGAACGCCGAAAGCGTGCACAGATGGACCACACTTTCTGGAGCAGCTCTGACATATCGGGATAATTTTTCAGGAACCTCTGCATCACCAAATTTAGCACATGCGCCAGGCAAGGGATGTGCCTCAAACCGGCTAGGCCCAGAGCTGCTATGAGATTTCATCCATTATCGCACACCACCAGGCTGGGTTTGAGGCTCAGTGGCACCAAGCACTCATCGGTCTGTTGTTCCATGCCCGTCCACAGCTCCTGTGCGCTGTGTTTTTTTTCCCCTAAACTGATGGGTTTCAAAACAGGCTGCTGTTGTTTCTCCCTGGCTATGCTGAAGTTGGTGGTGCTGATGTTACACTGACCGGATAAGGAGGCGGTAGAGGAGGAAGCAGAGTAGGAGAAGGAGGCAACAGGAGGAAAAGAGAAACGTCCTGCAATCCTCGGTGGCAGAAGGACATGTGCCAAACTGCTATCCGCCTGAGGCCCAGCTGCTACTGCATTTACCCAGTGTGCAGTTAGGGACATATAACATCCCTGCCGTGCTTACTGATCCATGTATCGGTGGTTAAGTGGACTTTGCACCACATGGCGTTGCGCAGTGCACATCTAATTTTGTCTGCCACTTGGTTGTGCAGGGCACGGAGGGCTCGCCTGGAAAGGTAGTGGCGGCTGGGAACCACGTACTGTGGGAAAGCCACCGCCATAAGTTTTTTAAAAGTCTCCGTCCTGCACCAGACAGATTGACAGCATTTTAAAGGCCAGGAAATTTGAAATTATGGCATTCAGGGCCAGGGATCGCGGGTGAGTAGGGGGGGTACTCCCTCTTTCTCCGCAGTGTTTGGGAGATGGAGAGCTAAACGGTTCCATGGGACATTGTGGAAATGCTTGGTGACCAAGGTGGTGGTGTTGCTGGCAGATCCTCTGTTCGTGGGGTGGCAGGTGCCACTGTCACTCCAGAGGGGGGGAAGAGGCCGAGACTGCAGCAGAAAAGGGACCTGGAGGAGCCTGAGATCTTTCGTGGTTTTTGAGGTGTTTACTCCACTGCAGCTCGTGCTTTGTATTTAGATGCCTGGTCATGCAGGTGGTGCTCAGGTTTTAAACATTTATGTCTCGCTTCAGGCTCCGATTGCACAGCATGCAAATTGCTCGCTTCTTGTTGTCAGTACATTGTCTGAAGAACTGCCACGCCAGGGAACTCCTTGGAGCTGGCTTTGGTGTACTCAGTCCCTGGGTGCAGTGGGCAGTAGCAGGCGTACTGGCTAGGGGATGGCCACTCTGCTTTTGCACACTGCTCTTTTTTTTTGCTGTGCGGCTGGTGCTGTGTGATCACCACCTCTTCCTCCGAACTGCACAGGTCACTCGCATCACCTTGATTCCATGTGGGGTCTAGGACCTCATCATCCTCCACATCATCTTCCACCCACGCACTCCTTTCCGGTCTGCACACTGCAGAAAGCAGCTGCAGTTGGCATCTGTGTTTCGTCATCATCAGAGACGTGCTGTGGTGGTCCTCCCATGTCCACATCCTGAAACTTAAGTGGTTGGGCATCAGTGCACTGAACTGCGTGAACCTGAGGAAGGTGTTTCATTTTGGCGTGTGGATGGCACAGATAGACTATGTCCTCTCCCTCCAACAGAAACTCCACCAACACCAGTGGCGTAACTACCGGGGAAGCAGCTGCTTCGGGGCCCGGGCTGCCAAGGGGGCCCGGCGCCCCAGCAGCGTGTGTGACAGTTTATTTTCAAGTTAGTTAAATATCATGTTCAGGGCCCCTTCACAGCAGCCGCTAGTGTGATCTAATCTTACTGTCTGCTAAAGTCTCCTGGTCTGGGATTCGAACTCACAACCTCCAATCTATCAGTGAATCAGTGGCAAAGCATTTACCCTCACAGCCATAAAGGCTGCATTACAACTGATTGGAAAAAAAAAAACTACATCTATACACATGACAGCTGCCCAAACACACCTAGCACTGCTATATCTGTATATGACAGCTGTCCCTGCACACTCAGCTCTGCTATATCTCTATATATGACAGCTGCCCCAGCAAACCCAGCTCTACTACATCTATACACATGACAGCTGCCGAAACACAGCCAGCTCTGCTACATCTATACACATGACAGCTGCCACAGCACACTCAGCTCTGCTATATCTCTATATATCTATCTACTGTATAGCAATACTTACAGATATATAGATGTAGCAGAGCTGGGTGTGCTGGAGCAGCTATCATATCTAAAGATATAGCAGTGCTAAGTGTGCTGGGACAGCTGTCATATAGAGATATAGCAGTGCTGGGTGTGTTTGGGCAGCTGTCATATGCATAGATGTAGCAGAGCTGGGTTTGCTGGGGCAGCTATCATATATAGAGATATAGCAGAGCTGAGTGTGCTGGAACAGCTGTCATATAGAGATATATCTGAGATACTGCTATATCTGTATATGACAGCTGTCCCAGCACACTCAGCTCTGCTATATCTCTATATATGAGCAGCTGTCATGTGAATAGATGTACACTTAGCCAGCTATAACAGTAGAAGTCTCATATTTTTTCAGTCAGCCACAAGGCAGCTGGTATGGTCTAGTGGTTAGCTGCTTTGCCTCTGAAGCAGAAGGTCGTGGGTTCGAATCCCAGCAGACTCTTTTCTGAAATACAAGCACTGACTCCATATAAGGACATACAGGGCGGGACACAGGAAGAGGCTGCATCGCATCGCTGACATGGAGGTAAGTAGAAGTGTTTATTTATTTTTTTTAATACCCGACTGTTACTGCATGGGGGAGCGGGAGGCACCTGATACTGGCAGTGGCACCTGATACTGGCACATGGGGGGAGGGGGGTTGGCACCTGATACTGGCACCTGGGGGGGAGGGGGGTTGGCACCTGATACTGGCACATGGGGGGGAGAGGGGTTGGTACCTGATACTGGCATATGGGGGGGAGGGAGAGTGGCACCTGATACTGGCATATGGGGGGGAGGGAGAGTGGCACCTGATACTGGCATATGGGGGGGAGGGAGAGTGGCACCTGATACTGGCACCTGGGGGGGGTTGGCACCTGATACTGGCACATGGGGGGGAGAGGGGTTGGCACCTGATACTGGCATATGAGGGGGGGGGGAGGGAGAGAGGCACTTGATACTGGCACTTTTTTTGTGGGGGGGGAGATGGCACTATGATACTGGGACATGGGGGGGGAGAGGCACCTGATACTGGCACCTGGAGGGGAGAGGGGGGGTTGGCACTTGATACTGGCACATATGGGGGGGAAGAGGCACCTGATACTGGCACATGGGGGGGAGAGGGGTTGGTACCTGATACTGGCATATGGGGGGGAGGGAGGGAGAGTGGCACCTGATACTGGCACATGGGGGGGAGAGGGGTTGGTACCTGATACTGGCATATGGGGGGGAGGGAGGGAGAGTGGCACCTGATACTGGCACCTGGGGGGGGAGGGGGGGTTGGCACCTGATACTGGCACATGGGGGGGAGAGGGGTTGGCACCTGATACTGGCATATGGGGGGGGGGAAGAGAGGCACTTGATATTGGCACTTTTTTGTGTGGGGGGGGAGATGGCACTATGATACTGGGACATGGGGGGGGAGAGAGGCACTTGATACTGGCATGTGGGGGGGGGTTGGCACTATGATACTGGCACATGGGGGGGAGAGGCACTTAATACTGGCACTTTTTTGGGGGGGAGATGGCACTATGATAATGGGACATGGGGGGGAAGAGAGAGGCACTTGATACTGGCACATGGGGGGGTTTGGCACTATGATACTGGCACATGGGGGGTGGGAAGGAGAGAGTCACTTGATACTGGCACATGGGGGGAGATGGCACTATAATACTGGGACATGTGGGGGGGGAGAGGCACTTGATACTGGCACATGATGGGGGGGCATCTATGGGGACACTTACTGGCACATTATTGGGGGGCATTATGGGGGACACTAGGCCGGCAGCCTATCAGAGGCCGGACACTGAGGGGCATCTACTGGGGCACTATATATGGGGCATTTTATACTGGTACATTATGGGGGGCACTAGCAGGAAGGGGGAGAGGAGCACTATGGGGGAATTTACTGGGGGCACTATATAGGGGTATTTTATACTGGCACATTATGGGGGCACTATGGGGACATTAGCTCAACTGGGGGCATTACAAGGGGGTATTTTTGCACTGTCACATTATAAGGAGAATTATTACTACTGGGTGGGCATTATGGTGGGCTTTATTACTCCCCCATGGTATGACCCCCTAGTAGCAGCACCAGCCTCTCCCTGCTCTGCTATTCCTCTGCCCCTTCTCCAAATCCTTATTATGAAATCTTTCTCATTAGGATAAAACACAACATCAGCTCCGCCGAGCCCCCGGCCAAAGTGTGGAAGTGGCGTCCGAGACCCCCAAGGGCCAAGCCAAGAAATTGTAAGTGTTCATATGAAATATGTTTATGTTATACACATATAGCCTACACTGTGCCCCACAATGTACAGTATACCTCTATATTGTGCCCCACAATGTACAGTATACTGCTACACTGTGCCCCACAATATACAGTATACCTCTACACTGTGCCCCACAATATACAGTATACCTCTACACTGTGCCCCACAATATACAGTATACCGCTACACTGTGCCCCACAATATACAGTCTACCTCTACACTGTGCCACACAATGTACAGTATACCTCTACACTGTGCCCCACAATATACAGTATACCTCTACACTGTGCCACACAATATACAGTCTACCTCTACACTGTGCCCCACAATATACAGTATACCGCTACACTGTGCCACACAATGTACAGTACACCTCTACACTGTGCCCCACAATGTACAGTACACCTCTACACTGTGCCCCACAATATACAGTACACCTCTACACTGTGCCACACAATATACAGTATACCTCTACACTGTGCCCCACAATATACAGTATACCTCTACACTGTGCCACACAATATACAGTATACCTCTACACTGTGCCCCACAATATACAGTATACCTCTACACTGTGCCACACAATATACAGTATACCTCTATGCTGTGCCCCACAATATACAGTATACCTCTACACTGTGCCCCACAATATACAGTATACCTCTACGCTGTGCCACACAATATACAGTATACCTCTACACTGTGCCTCACAATATACAGTATACCGCTACACTGTGCCACACAATATACAGTATACCTCTACACTGTGCCTCACAATATACCTCTACACTGTGCCACACAATATACAGTATACCTCTACACTATGCCTCACAATATACAGTATACCTCTACACTGTGCCACACAATATACAGTATACCTCTACACTGTGCCCCACAATATACAGTATACCTCTACACTGTGCCCCACAATATACAGTATACCGCTACACTGTGCCACACAATATACAGTATACCGCTACACTGTGCCTCACAATATACCTCTACACTGTGCCACACAATATACAGTATACCGCTACACTGTGCCACACAATATACAGTATACCGCTACACTGTGCCACACAATATACAGTATACCGCTACACTGTGCCAAAGGAGTGGGGTTTACACAGGAGGAGGGAGATGCGAAGCGCGCTGAGGGGGGCCCTTACAAATATTTGCTGTGGGGCCCAGTCACTTCTAGTTACGCCCCTGACCAGCAGCACCACGACCAGGGCCACATCCCTTATTTGATGCTCTCCTCATTCTTTCAGGTCACCCACTGAACTAACAGACAGATTAACTATATTATTTTCCCTGTCACGTATGCAGTGCAGGTGTACTTTGCGCAATAAATGGGTATATGACGTGCACCTAACTAACAGACAGATTAACTATTATATTTGTGCGTCAGGGGTACAAATTACAATGTTGCATTGCACCCACAAAAAAATCACTGTGGGTCACCCACAGAATTAACAGCCAGATTTATGATTATCTTTCTGTGTCAGGGGTGCAAAGATGGTGTATTGAACCCACAAAAAAATTGCACTAACACTGTCCCTCACTTCAGCTGCCTGCTTTCTGTCCATTCACTACTGACAGCTGATGGGCGGAGCTACACGTGATTCAGCTTATATAGAGGCTTGGTCACATGATGCACCGGCCAATCATAGCCATGCCATTAGTAGGCATTGCTGTGAATGCTTCTAAATGCCTACAGCTTAAAAGCTTGTTGATTGGCTGCCCTGCAGACTTTCAACAAGCGTTATTAAATTCCCGATCACCAAACTCAAACCCTAACTTTCGGGTACCAAAAATCGTAAAGTTCTGTATGAAACTGAACTTTACAGTTTGGGCTCGCTAAACACTAATAGAGATTAGTACATTATTTTTTTTTAATTATAATTATTATTAGTAGTAGTAGTATTATGTTATTTGCTGTATTATTAAAATGATTTTTTCTTGTTTTAATGTAGATTATTTGTATTACTGTATTAGGCATTTAGACTGTTGGTAAATAGGGATTGACCTCCAGGGAAAGGGATACCAGGTCAGGCCTATTTGATAACCATCTACCTTAAATAAGAGACTGACAACCATATTCCTTTAAATGCTCGGTGATGATCGGCCACAGCTTTCTTTATTTAGCAATAACTCCATAAACTGTAAATGGCGCAGTATGCCAGATGCTGGCCTCCCAGCGGGCAAATCTGCCATGTGCCATAACCAATCCCATAATGAATTAGATACCGCCAAGCTGTGACTTGTTCTTTTTTTTTTTTTAAACATAACCACTTGAATGTCACACCACAACCCCTGATGAAAATACGGACCCAGTCCGTCCAACCTCCGCGATCTAAACGGGCGGGCGGGCGGGTCGGGAACCAACGCTTCCACCGTCAAGAGGAAGTGACGGGAGCGGATCAGGGAATATATAGCCTCTAGCACCGCCCCTCCTGCCGAGGGTAATCACGGGAAGGATCCTTACTTAACCCCTTCCCAAACCCTTCTCCTCCCACCTTAATCTTAATTCCTAAACCATGGCCCTGACCACTATTAACTGAAGACAAAAGGGGGAAGGGGGGTTAGGAGAGCCCCCCAGTCTCTTAGCACCCTCCTTAAACAGTCGGGCGCTTACCATTCTGTAAAATAATATGTTAAAAACCACAGTTCAAAGGCATTGATTCTTCTACGCTCAGCTTTCCTTATGGTCCAGCTCTCACAACCATACATTACTACAGGAAAAACCATGGCTTTGACCATACGACTTTTGTTGGCAAAGTGACATCTCTGCTATTAATTACACTGTCCAGGTTTGTCATTGCTTTCCATCCAAGAAGAAAACATTTTTTTAATTTTTATGGCTGCAGTCACTATCTGCAGTGATCTTTGAGCCCAAGAAAACAAAATCTAATACTTCTTCCATTTCTTCGCCCTCTATTTGCCAGGAGGGGATGGATCCTGCTGCCATGATCTTAGTTTGTTTTTATGTTGAGACTTAGGCCAACTTTTGCACTCTCCTCTTTCCACCCTCATCAAGAGGCTCCTTAATTCTTCTTTGCTTTCTGCCATAGGAGTCGTATCATCTGCATATCTGAGGTTGTTGATATTTCTTCCAGCAGTTCTAATTTCAGCTTTTGCTTTATCCAGTCCATCATTTTGCATGATATATTCAACATATAAGTTAGCTAATTAGGGCGATAATGTACAGCCTTATCGTACTCTTTTTCCGATATTGAACCAATCAGTTGCTTCTTGACCTGCATACAAGTTCCTCAGGAGACATGTTAGGTTATTGTGATCCACACAATCAAAGGCTTTGGTGTAATAAATTAAGCAGAAGTAGATGTTTTTTTCTGGAACTCTCTTGCTTTCTCCATAATCCAGGGTAGGTTGGCAATTTGATCTCTGGTTCCCCTGCCTCTTCGAAAACCAGCTTGTTCTTCCGGTAGTTCATGGTTCACATATTGCTGAAGCTTAGCTTGCAGAATCTTTAGCATAATCTTGATAGCATGTGAGATGAGGGCAATTGTTCGGTAGTTTGAACATTCTTTGGCTTTTCCCTTCTTTGGGATTGGGAAGTAAATTGACCTTTTCCAGTCCTGTGGCCATTGCTGTGTTTTCCAGATTTGCATGCATATTGAGTGCAGCACTTTAACAGCATCATCTTTTACTATTTCAAAAAGCTCAGCTGGAATTCCGTCACCTTCACTAGCCTTGTTGTTGGCAATGCTTTATAAAGCCCACTTAACTGCACTCTGTAGAATGTCTGGCTCTAGGTCAATGCTCATACTATCATGGTTATCAGTGAAATTGAGATTTTTTTTTTGTACAGTTCTTCTGTATATTCTTCCCATCTTTTCTTAATCTCTTCCACTTCTGTTAGGTTTAGGTCCCTACCATTTTTGTCTTTTATCATGCCCATTTTAGTGTGAAATGTTCTCTGGATGTCTCTAATTTTTTTTTTTTTCTATTTCCTTGCATTGCTAATTTAGGAAGTCCTTATCCCTCCTTGCTATTCTCTGGAACTCTGCATTCAACTGAAGATATTGTTCCCGTTCTCCTTTTCCTTTTGCTTCCCTCCTTTCCTCATCTATTTGTAAAGCCTCCTTAGACAGCCATTTTGCTCTCTTGCTCTTGTCTTTCTTTGGAATGTTCCTTGTTGCTGCCTCTTGCAAAATGTTGCGAACCTCCGTCCATAGCTCCTCAGGTACCCTTTCTACCAGATCTAATCCCTTAAATTTATTTTTAACCTCCACTGCATATTTATAAGGGATATTATTTAATTCATAATTCCAAGGTCTGGCATATTTTCTGACTTTTTTCAATTTAAGTTTGAATTTTGCAAAAAGGAGCTGATGATCTGAACCACAGTCAGCACCAGGTCTTGTTTTTGCTGATTGTACAGAGCTTCTCCATCTCTGACTGCAGAGTATATAGTCAATATGATTTCGGTATTGACCATTCGGTGATTACCATGTGAATAGTCGTCTTTTGTGCTGTTGGAAAAGTGTATTTGTTATGACCAGTGAGTTATCTTGACACAATTCTGTTAGTCTCTGACCTGCTTCATTTTGTTCTCCGAGGCCAAACTTGCCTGTTAGTCTAGTTATCTTTTTATTTCCTACATCTTTATTTACGAATATTTTGTAGACCTAGTGCTATAGCAATGTTGGGATGGCGAGATATTTAGAAGGATGGTGTTGACTATGTTTTTTATATTTTTTTTAATTATCCATTCCCGGGGCCAGAACAGCATTCCTGCACTGAGATCGGGGAAGACGTTCATCTATGGTTGTGGCATGGAGCATGCTGGCGGATTTAATGCCTACCATAAGTATATTCCTTTGGATGTCTGCAGTTAGCAGTGCTCCATGGGAATATATTGAATCTTTCATAGACTGAATTCTTAAATTAATCCAGTCACAGAATCATGTAATGGAACACAGACATTGGCAGCTTTTATAATGTCTAGAATTATGAGCACATATTTGTCTATATTTGCATTTTCACATTGATTCAATTGATTATGTATTATTAAATTATTAACACTGGTGTGTGTATATATATGCCAGTGTGGCACATGACACATTGCTTAACAAAGGTTCCATTGAGATGAGCTGAAACGCTGCAGATGCCTGGGTGAATAAAGACACCCACAGTTTTATATTTTGGAGTAGTGTTTCTTTTTCCATTTTTTTATAAAGCATTGGATCCTGGTCCGTGATCTTGAGGGGAAATGCACTGGTCCATTTAAAGTTTGCTGTTTTTCTTTTACCTTATTCTAATATAAATAGTTATGGGGGTCAGAATGTGTAAGTGGAAAAAAGAAAAAAAAAAGAAGGCAGGGAGTGAAAAAGGAAAATAAAAATAATGTAAAACCGCCTACAGCTAAACGGATTAAATACGTTTAGTTTCTGTGCTTCTTTGCAAAATATATTGATATTTCTGTGTAGTTTTGTCCACAGTGTTTGGTCCTTGTCCACAACATTTCTTTTAATTCATGCTGGGATAAGCGGTTCTTCAGTCTTTTTGTTGTATGTATTGTAGTTGTGTTTGTTGTGGGTTCAACTTCCTGTTTTAACTTTGATTTTTTTGTTTGATTTTCACCTTTCTGTTTGGACTCAGCAGTTTAAGATCGGTTTCTACCAGGTTTTATTCCTTTTACAGCTAATGCTGTCCGCTCCATTGTTATACTCCATCACAGTCTTTTGCTGCCATCCTCATCCAATTTTCTGTCATCTATCGGTGAATTTATTTTTCTGTACTAGCTGACTATCAATCTGATGTGTACATCAGTTGTTACATAATCTTTCTCTCCTAAAGTCCTGGTGGAATCTGAGTACCAAGAGCCATAGTTAGGGCTTGGGAATGGCAACTGCTGTAGGTGACATTAGGTTCTTCAGTCTTGTAAACAACCAACATTATCTAAATATCCTTCTTTGAGAGGAAAACATCTATTCAGTCATCAAATATACAATGTATATTTCCCTCTCTAACCTTGAATCCAGAGAGAACAGTGACCACTAGTGTAACCAGAAGATCAAGGGTCTCAAAGCAAATTCTGTTACAAGACCCCCAACTCCGATTTTTATTTTATCTGGACACCTCATAGGGGGCAGAAGGGCATTTTGGTCCAAGAAGGTCTCCAGTCAAAACTGCACCTACTCTGAAAGCAAAAGTTGTAGATGTCCTATAGTCAGAGAGACACACACACACAAAAAAGAAATAGAGAAAATTCATTATACGCTCACAAAGTTGGGAAGATCAAGTCAGGTCAACCTTGAACACAATCCAGTCTTGTCAGATTGACTGTTCTTACGATAGAACAACTTTACATGCCCTGATCTCCCAGCATGCATCTTCTGGGTTGCTGTGCTAGATGTTGCTTTCTTCACAATATTTATATGAACTACAAGCTCAGGTTTTACGCACACACGTGCACAGGAGGATCATACTGTGCAGATCACAAAGGCCTCACCTAACACCCACTGATCAGCCCCAATCGCTTGTCAATCTCTGTGCACCTGCAAACTGTATGGGTGAAAACATTACACCAGCCCATAAAAAGATCCCCATGTTCTACCAAATGCAGATGTTGATTTTCATCCAAATTAGTTTTTTTGTAGAAAAACTTGTTTTGTATGTTTGATAGTATAGATAAAAGATAGATAGAAAGAAGATACAGACAGATATAGATGTAACAGAGTTAACAGTCACAATGGTGAGTTATAGCATCTTGTTAACATGTTATGACGGTGACTGTTAACTCTGCTACATCTGTAGATAAATAGTTGATAGAAAGACAGAATAGATAGATAGATAGATAGATAGATAGATAGATAGATAGATAGATAATAGATAAAGAGATAGATATGAAATAGATAAAGAGATAGATATGAATTAGAAAGATAGATAGATAGATATGAAATAAATATTAGATAGATAGATCGATAGATAGATAGATAGAGGATAGATAGTAGATAGATAGATAATAGATAGATAGATAGATAGATAGATAGATCGATAGATAGATAATAGATAGATAGATAGATAGATAATAGATAGATGCTGGCAATGCAAATATGTATTTAGTCCTGCCAATAAAGCTTACTTGAATTCATTGAATTCAACTGGATAGATAGATAGATAGATAGATAGATAGATAGATAGATAGATAGATAGATATTTCCCTGGCACAGCAGAACAGTAGACATCAATGAACGGAATGGTTAATATATACTCTCTTACTCTCTTTAGTTAATAACAGGATACCTGACGTGGATTACTAATTGTCCTGTGATACAGAGAGCTACAGTATAATCCTGCAGACTGCACTTCACTGTAGACACAGGCTGCTGTCATAAAACACTGGGGACACAAGCGAAGAAAGAAAATAGGATTGTGTTGCAGTGAGCAGACCAACAGCTACGTCGTTTGAACTGTTACAAATATGGGATATGAATGCACCATTGTATCCAAATTCATTACTACAATGGTGCATTTACATAATAATCTGTATCAGAGCTCTGGGAGTAGATTTCCCAGCCGAGCTGAGAAGATGTATGAGCTCACCTAACGCTGACATTCCCCAGGGATATGCAATAAAAAATGTTCTACTCCCTATCACTCAGACTGAGATAAAATAAAGACAAATCTATACTCCTCTTCTTCTATCTATCTATCTATCTTTTGTCTGTCTATCTACACTGAACAAAAATATAAACGCAACACTTTCGGTTTTGCTCCCATTTTGCATGAGCTGAACTCAAAGATCTGAAACATTTTCTACATACACAGAAGACCCATTACTCTCAAATATTGTTCACAAATCTGTCTAAATCTGTGTCAGTGAGCACTTCTCCTTCGCCGAGATAATCCATCCCACCTCACAGGTGTGGCATATCAAGGTGCTGATTAGACAGCATGAATATAGCACAGGTGTGCCTTAGACTGCCCACAATAAAAGGTCACACTGAAATGTGCAGTTTGATCACACAGCACAATGCCACAGATGTTGCAACATTTTAAGGGAGCGTGCAATTGGCATGCTGACTGCAGGAATGTCTACCAGAGCTGTTACCCATGCAATGAATGTTCATTTCTCTACCATAAGCCGTCTCCAAAGGTATTTGAGAGAATTTGGAAGTACATCAAACCGGCCTCACAACCGCAGACCACGTGTAACCATACCAGCCCAGGACCTCCACATCTAGCATGTTCACCTCCATGATTGTCTGAGACCAGTCAAGCAGACAGCTGCAGCAACAATCGGTCTGCATAACCAAAGAATTTCTGCACAAACTGTCAAATACCATCTCAGGGAAGCTCATCTGCATGCTCGTCGTCCTCATCGGGGTCTGGACCTGACTGCAGTTTGTTGTCGTAACCGACTTGAGTGGGCAAATGCTCACATTCTATGGTGTCTGGCACATTGGAGAGGCGTTCTGTTCATAGATGATTCCTTGTTTTCACTGTTTATGGCAGCGTCGTATGGGTGAGCGGTTTGTTGACGTCAACGCTGTGGATCGAGTGGCCCATGGTGGCGGTGGGGTTATGGTATGGGCAGGTGTATGTTATGGACAACGAACACAGGTGCATTTTATTGATGGCATTTTAAATGCACAGAGATATCGTGACGAGATCCTGAGGCCCATTGTTGTGCCGTTCATCCACGACCATCACCTCATGTTGCAGCATGATAATGCCCGGCCCCATAGTGCAAGGATCTGTACACAATTCCTGGAATCTGAAAACAACCCAGTTCTTGCATGACCAGCATACTCACCGGACATGTCACCCATTGAGCATGTTTGGGATGCTCTGGATCGGCGTATATGACAGCGTGTTCCAGTTTTTGCCAATATTCTGCAACTTCGCACAGCTATTGAAGAGGAATGGACTAGTGTTGGTCGAGCACCAAAGTGCTCGGGTGCAACACTTCCCGATGCTCGGGTGCTCTAAAGACCACCCAAGCACAATGGAAGTTAATGGGAGAACCCGAGCATTAAACCAGGCACTCCCTGCTCTGAAGAGGGGAGGGTGGCAGGATTCTAGTTCAGCTTAGGAGTCCCTGCTCTGACTTCATATATAGCTATAAAATTTCTGGTGGGATTTGAACTCATAAACTTCTACATTACAGCCCAGAATATTAACACTACACTATAGAGTTGCATGGCCAGTTACTTAAAAAAAATATAAAAAATATGAGACTTCTGCTCTCACTTCGTCTCATTTTTGTTTTTTTATTAACTTGCCATGCAGCTCTATAGTGTAGTAGTTAACATTCTTGGCTGTAATGTAGAAGGTTTTGAGTTCAAATCCTGCCAGAAACTATTTTAGAAATAGAGGCTAAATTAGATTTAAATACACTGACTCAAGCATCACGCTCGAGCACACGCGATTTTCGGCCGAGCATAGCGATGCTCGAGCGAAACTGATGCTCGCCCAACACTAGAGTGGACCATCATTTTACAGGCCACAATCAACAACCTGATAAACTCTATGGGATGCAGATGTGTTGCACTGCGTGAGGCAAATGGTGGCCACAGCACCAGATACTTTTCTGACACCCCCCTCAGTAAGGCAAAACTGTGCACATTTCAGAGTGGCCTTTCATTGTGGACAGTTTAAGGCACACCTGTGCAATATTCATGCTGTCTAATCAGCACCTTGAAATGCCACACCTGTGAGGTGGGAAGGATTATCTCAGCAAAGGAGAAGTGCTCACTGACACAGATTCAGACAAATTTATGAACAATATTTGAGAGTAATGGGTCGTTTGTGTCTGTAGAAATGTTTCAGATCTTTGAGTTCAGCTCATGCAAAATGGTAGCAAAACCGAAAGTGTTGCGTTTATATTTTTGTTCAGTGTAGATAGATATGAGATATATATTTTTTTCTTGATATCTTTTTTACTTCTAGCTTATACTCTCAGTGACCCTATGCCCATTGATTGAAATAGACAACAATACACGTAATTCTCCTTCTGTATTATTTCAGTCAGTTTTGATGTGATTTTCAGTCCAAAAGAGCAACAGAGAACAGCAAACTACATCATATAAAGATAATACCTCTATCATAAAGATGGAGACAGATGATGCAGTATAGCGCAGTATATGGTAATGGAGACATCTCCGCTCCTCCTCCAGAGCATGTCACAGAGCATGCCCACTAAACTCTGCCATAGAAATTAGTCTTATTCTCACATTCTGTGCTTTTAGTAATGCAAATCCATCAATTTGGGTACGAAAACTGATCTAATGAATATGTAAATGAAAATTATTGAATTAACATATAAAAAATATTTCAGAGAAAAAATGGGTGTGGCTTTGAAATTAGTAAACAGATTAATAATATAATAAATTAAATATATGGCTTTAAAGGTTCTGCTTGTTAAAACTGAAAACCATTAGTCTCCATGAGCCCCTAACTAAATATTTAACTAAAGTAAATAGAGATGAGTGAAATATTGGAAAATTTGATTCGGGTACTTCGCCAAATAAATTTGTCACAAAGTGCATTTCTTTGTAAGTAATGGGTGCAATGACAGGGAGAGGCGATTGCGTTGCCCCCCATTATTGTACCCCTCAGACGCCGTATTTATAGCTGATCGCGGCATCTGACAGTAAAAACAGTGTAAAATAAAAAATATAAAAAATTAATCATACTTACCTCTTCCATTTGATCGCAAAGAGCCTGCCGCCACCACCATGATTGAAGATCTAGTGCGAAATCTCACACAGCCCATGATGACATCATCACGTCGGCTGGCGTGGTGATGTCATACATCACCCCACACAGGAATTTGAGTGGGAGCTACAATCAAGATGATAGCGGACGACTCTTCGCCCTCAAACAGAAGAGGTATGATTTTTTTTGATTTTTTTTACCACCATTTAGGGAAAATCGAGTCATTACCACGAAGCAAAAGGAAATTCAGCTTCCCTGAAATTTGTAAATAGAGCTGAGCTTCCGTACATGTGAGCTTCATCATGAAATTCTCCTTGTGGCTGAGAGTTCCCTCAAGACAAAACGTAATCAGGACTATTGTGCTTGTGGTCAATAGAGAAAACTCATAAAATCTAGATTTTTTTTGTTTTATTTTTTATTTTTTAGAGAATTTCATAATCTTTGCCAAGTAGAAACAGGAGAGAGGGTGCATGACATACGGGGTGAAATTTAAATGTTTTTAATGTGAAATTTAAATAAATATATAGAAAAAATAAAAATAATAATAAAATAATGACAATATAATAATAATATTAATAATAATAAAATAATGATAAAAATTGTAAAATGAATAAACATTTTTAAAAAGAGCTGTACAAGATAAGAAAAACAGGACTTCTTTAGCCCAAGTTATTTTTTGTTTTTTTTCTGTCATGCTTAGTAGAGATCATGATTATTTGACCAGTGGAGGTCTAATCTCAACAATCCCACTAATTAGTTGAAGAAACATGAACAGTGCCACACTTACCATTGTACTTACTGCAACTTACATCCGCTTCATCTCATTCAAGTGAATAAGACTAAGCTGCAGTACTAGGCACCGTTGAAACCATATGAAGGGTACTGTGCATGGGTAGGCAATAAAGGGGAGCATTTAGATGATCAACAGGGGTGACCTCTATCAATTCAAACCCAAGGATATGTTTTATTGATTTTCACAATGAGAAAATAAGCATCATTTGTAATGTTACAAATATTACAAAATATATACTTTTTCATAAATTTGCAGCTATAGAGAAAACAGACATATATAGCAAAAACACACCAAAGTATACCAATTAGGGGCGCGCACAACGACAAGAGTAGTATTTATTTTTTCACTTGACCTTGCAAGGCCTTGGACCAACGTCGTTAATGCACACAGTTTTATATTTATTCAAACTGACTTTGATGGGATAAGATATTCTAAACCTAACCATACATAACGAATGGAGGAGATGAACATCCTCCTAACGGCACAAATATCACAAGTCATTCCCAGGACAGCTCTCCAAAACTGGTGGAATATAGTGTGTGATCAGTGAAAATTAACTCAACTGTCAGTGTAGCAATATCCGTTGTCAAGACTCGCCCCCAATAGTGCATAACCCATATACACATTCTAAGTACGGCTAGTGTTTCTACATTGTTGCCTTTCAATAGGGCAACAAAATCATGAAGTAACTGAGTGAGAGGCTACCTTCGTAGATTTGGTATTAGTGAGGCGCGTACAAATATATGTGTGAGTATGGAAGAGGATAGATGTGGATAAGAGAGTAGAGCCTAGAAACATAAGTCAGGTCTAGGTATTTCTATAATTCTTCCATGGGCTCCATAGTTGCACAAGCCATTTTTTTCAATGAACACCATATAATGTAGGGTAACTGCACAAGTGGTGCCAGATTTCTCTTCTCCTACAGCTGATCACTCTTGGTCTCTGCAGAAGGAAACTATATTATTTAGTTATTGTCTGAGTTATTGTCTAACTATACAGACATGGAGAGCGGCGCCCAGGGATCTCCCTGCACTTACTGTTATACCTGGGCGCCGCTCCGTTCTCCCGGTATAGCCTCCGGTATCTTCATAGTTAGGCTCCACCCAGGGGAACCTGCCGGCGTCTCATTCTCCCATGCTGTAGCGCTGGCCAATCGCAGCGCTCAGCTCATAGCCTGAGAGGCTTTTTTTTCTCTCAGGCTATGAGCTGAGCGCTGCAATTGGCCAGCGCTACAGCATGGGAGAAGGAGACGCTGGCAGGTTCCCCTGGGTGGAGCCTAACTATGAAGATACCGGAGGCTATACCGGGAGAACGGAGCGGCACCCAGGTATAGCAGTAAGTGCAGGGAGATCCATGGGCACAGCTCTCCATGTCTGTATAGTTAGTTTAGATGTTTTATTCTAGTGAAAGGTCCTCTTTAAGTACTTAATTATATAAAAATTTCTAAATTGGGGGAACGAAAAGCAGCAAGTTGTTGGATTTTATCAATTTTGTTTTTCTTTCATTCATCTTTGAAAGTGTTTCCTTAGGCATTTTACAATTATCAAAAATTACCTTGGCATCTAAAATCTGATTTGCATTTTTGATTTCCTTCTTGTAGGTCAAAGCCAAAAAGCAGCATTTGGTATGACGAAAATTTTCTTCCGAGCAAAATATGTAACAAAGAATCATATTAAAAAATAGCAAGGATTTTCCGAGAAATGTGAAGCATTCCAGACAACTGGTCACCAAATCAATGGTGACAGTGTCTGTTTGTACACATACCTAATGCCAAATTTCCTTTAACTTTCATTATCCATGTACGAATATTTAATAGACGATGATGAAACCGAAACAGATGGCGGTTGGATAGGATCCAAGGGCTCCTCTTATGCTTCTTGCTGTTCATTTTAACAAGGCATTTAAGCAACAGACACATTATGCTTTGCAAAAACAATAAAGTGGATAAATAGGCCTGGCAATATTCTTAGGTTAGTCTAATGACTATGAGGACCCCAGTGGACTGTCTCATCATTGTAACTGCTTAAAAAAAGTCAGGAGATCACCATGGGTCTAGTTTTTGATCAGCTGTTTTCTTTATGCTGAGCCATAGTCGCTAACAAGCAAAAGACCCCACTATATGATATTCAATCGTCCTGATATTCTTTCATCTTCCAATACCTCTTCAGCTTGAGATCATGGATAGTTGGCCTTACAGTCTTCTGTAAAATATTTTGATTCACCTTGTAATTCATTATGTCCTCAATGATTATAAGGCTTGCAGAACCAAAACCTCAAAGCAGCAAACCTTGATGCCCCGTCCATCATGCTTCACAGTTGGGATGAGATTTTGGTGTTGGTGTGTAGTGCTTTTTTGCCTCCAAACATTGCGCATTTGTGCTAAAAAGTTCCATGTTTGTCTCATCTGTCCATTTAACATTTTTACAGAAGCATTGTGGAGCATTGCTGTATTCTTGGGCAAACTTGAAAAAGGCCGTATTGTTTTTAGTTTTTTGTCCAGTAGCAGCTTCCTACCAGTCCATGGACACCATTTTTCCTCCTGTTTTTCTAATAATGGACACATGAACAGATGGTTTTGCTTTTTCTAGAGTCTTCTGTTACCTTAGGGACCTTAACCTCCTATTTTAGGATTGACTGTTGTGTGATTGCAGTGAGCTTAGGGTACTTTCACACCAGCATTTTTCTTTTCCGGCGCTGAGTTCCGTCCTAGGGGCTCAAATCCGGAAAAGAACTGATCAGTTTTATCCTAATCCATTCTGAATGGAGAGTAATCCGTTCAGGATGCATCAGGATGTCTTCAGTTCAGTCTTTTTGACTGAACAGGCTTTTCAGAAAACCGTAGCATGTTGTATTTTTACCTCCGGCCAAAAATCCTGAACACTTTGACTGAACGCCGGATCAGGCCTTTTTCCCATTGACTTGCATTAACGCCGGATCCGGCGCCGTGCGTTCAGTCAAACCGGATCCGGCTTTTTCATGTTAAACCCAAAAATGTGAAAGAAAAGTAAAAGTCCATAAATGGCGGATCCGTTTTTTCCAATGTATTTTTTCATTGTGATCAAAATCCTGATCAGGATTCAAATGTAATCCGTTTTCACACGTTTTTCCGGATTTGGCAGGCAGTTCCGGTGTCGGAATTGAACGCTGGATTTAAACAACGCTAGTGTGAAAGTAGCCTAAAACAGAAGACTCCCTCCTCGGCAGAAAAGCATCAGTCCTGAATGTTCTCCATATGAAGATAATGGGTTAAATTTACTACAGATTTTTTATTTTTTTTCTTGCGCCAACAAACTGCCATGTATGGTTTGTATCACATTTTCCAAATGTTTTACACACTTTTCTAAGCATTTTACGTCTTGCCTGACAAGGTGTGTGGCCTAAATGAGCCTCCTTGAACAAAAAATGTGCCAAAATATTGCCACATTTTTGGAGTAAAACTACGCCAACTTAAGGTGGTATAACCTTAGAATACACAGTTTTTTAGGGCATGGACAGAATTTTTGACACAGACATAATTCTGGTGCACCGATGGAATTCTAGAGTAATTCTGGTGCAGGATTTATGATACTCCAAATTTATAAAGGACCATGTAAATTAGTTTAATATTAAGACGGTGATTCATATTTTTAAACAATGCAAAGTGCACCACTATTAGTAAATCTACCCCATTGTGTCTAACTGTGGATTGATGTACACCCTGGTCTATAGCTATGCTTTTGTTAACCCTTCCACCTTCACGCACCTTTATAACACGGCTTCCACGGTCTTATGAAAGTTGTTTGTATCCAGGCATGGTTCATAACTAGATTTGTCAGTAACCAGACATTGGGTGCCTTTACTTTATGAGCAAAGCTTCTGTGAAACCCATTCAAATTCATCGCCTTACAAGGGGTAATCCGAGAGTATAAAAAGCCCCCAATATGCCTGGCTCCCCACACTTTTATATACTTACCTGGGTCCCCGCTCCCTGGGCTGCTCCTGGTCCCTACACCGCCGTTGCTGCTTCTCCCTGTGCGCAGATAAAAACATCTTGTGGGGGGAGCAGCCAATGGCAGGCAGGAACGAGGATGAGCCTTACTAGCATCGTGAGTGACGCTAGGGATGCTCGCCCACATCCCCGCCTGCCATTGGCTGCTCCCCCCTGACACCTGATGTTGTCATCCACGCACTGGGAATTGCAGCAGCAGCGGTGCGGGGACCAGGAGCTGCGCGGGGAGCGGGGTAAGTATATTTAGTGGGGGGAAGGGGGGCACGGGCATATGGAGGGCTTTTAATAGTCATTAACTCAGAGCTTCACTTACTTTTTCTCCCTGCACTGTGGATGTTTACTGAATGTGCTCAATGAAGGACGTGATTGGGACAATTGTTTGTGTGTTATTAGTTTAGTTAGATGGTGTTTTCTATAATTGTGACTTAAATACACATTTTACTAGGTGGTGCATTATAATCAGTAATTGGCAAACGCCATTGTGCTCATCGTGGCTGCCCCCTCTTACTTTTATTGAAACCAATAATGAGAGCATAGTTATTATAATCAGAGGATATTACGTTACATTTATATTCTTGGAGAAAAGATGAAGATTTGAGCAAAATATGTGAAAGCTATAATATCATCTAATGAAGGTGTGATACTCCATAAAGATGCAGTAGATGCCAATTCCCATGTAATTATGTGAATAAAGTGTATTACTGGTACATTAATATGTCCATTTGTTTTCTTGTGGCCGGTGATAGTTAATGGGCTCGCTTCCATCTATAATGTAATTAAAGTGCATTAAGCATCTCAGTCAGACTTCATTCAGCACTATTTCCCTGGCAAGATACTGATTTGATCTGTATTTATGTATTCCTCCGATTAGTTTTATTGCTCAGCGAGGAGGATAAATCCCTACAGACTGGCTACGATGTGCAACAGCAATTCTTATCAGGTAGATGAAGTGTGTTACAGATAACATTAATTAAAGGCAAATTAGGTAAAATGCAAAAAGCATAAATAAAAAACATTTACCTTGTATCCTTCTATACTATACTAGATGCTTCCATCTTTACTGGAAGGACAAGGTCTTGGTGGTTGGGGTAAGATCAGTAATACATACAATACATGCCACCAGCACTGCACTTCTGCAGAATTGCGAGTGATTAGTCTGATATTATTCTGATATAATGACTTGGTAAGTTCAGCACCTGTAGAAAAGTCAAATAAAAAGATAGATGGAAGAAAAGAAAGAAAGAAAGAAAACGCCCAGATAGATGCATAGTCATTAGTGTTGAGCGAATTGAACTCCACAAAGTGGAATTCAATCCAGTGGCGTAGCTAGAAATGACTGGGCCCCACAGCATATTTTTGAATGGGGCCCCCCTTCCCCAGTAATTTTTTCTCAACCCCTTCCTTTCTTGCCATCCCCATCCCTGTGGCTAGTGAAGATCGCTCTCTCAGACCAGGCCCGGCAGCTATTCCATCCGTTTTATACACTGTCTATACTGTCACTTGATATAATTTCATTGTGTAATACTGTTGAGGAAGCCCTGACAAAATCTTTTAGTCCTCCTCCTCCTGGATGGGCCCCTTCGGGGTCAGAGCCCCAAAGCAGCCACTTCCCCTGCTTCCCCTATGGTTACGCCCCTGATTCATTCCAAATTTCAGGAAAAATTAGATTTGCCGCGAAGCGGAATGTCCTCCTGCTCTGATTTTCACTCAATGGCGGAAAAAAAATCAAAATAAAAATTATACTTATCTCATTCGTTTGAGCTCAAAGTGCCGCCCGCCTCCATCTTGATTGAAGATCCCGCGCAAAGTCCCGTTTGTGGTATAATGTCACTAAGCCGGCCGTCGTGATGATATCCTCATGGGCTGCGCAAGATGTTGTGCTGGATCTACAATCAAGATAATGGCGCCCAGCTCTTCATGATCAAATGGATGAAGGTGATTATGATTTTATTAATTTTTATTTTATTTTACACTGTAATATCAATGTCAGATGCCGCAATCAGCTATGAACTCGGTATCTGAGGGGTACAATGATGGGTAGCAGCGCAATCGCCGCTCTGTCATTGCACCCACTACTTGCAAAGAAATGCGCTTCGTGATGGTCTCAAAACTAATTTATTTTGGTAAAATTCAGGGAAGCAGCCAAATCGATATTTCTAATACTTCGCTCATCGCTCATAGTCATGGCCAGCAATTATATGTAAGCAAGGGATATGCAATCTGTGTGGGAATGACCAATCTTACTAGCAATTGTTCTACCCCAGGCAGAATGCTGATTGCTCCATCTAAACGTAGTAAATGGAGCTGTATCATCAATTATGGGCGGATCATCTACCTGTCTGAAATAGTCTGCATAAAGGTGAAAATAACAGTGCAGATCTCAGTGCAAATCCTTGGTGAATCCGCAACAAGGTCCTATGTATAACTATCAATTTACAGCATATTGTACTACGGAATCACTTCTGGATGTTGCCTGACACATTCAATGGGTGGAATCAGGGGTTGGTTTCAAAGGCGGTTCCCTATTCAACGGCGGACACGTGGCGTCACAACACATATACATACACCATATATATGCAACACACATAAATACACCACATACATGGTACACATACATAAATACACCATATATACACTGCACACACCTACCACCCAGCTAAGGAGCTAAACTATCAGCGGCATGTGAGGCAATGGAAGCAAACATCTCCTGCTGCCATGCAACCGCCAGAGCACCGGATCGGGACTCAGCCGGTAACATGGTTTTCTGATCCAGTTGAAATTTTAACAACCGGATCTGGAGAACTGGAGGGAACTGGCTGAATCCCATGCTGGGTGGAATCTGCAGCTTTTCTGTGATATATTTTGATTATAATTTTTGTGCTGATTTACATCTGGATGAAGGTTTGAAGTTGAAGACCACCTTGTGTGCATAATGCTGTGAATGAGCAGCAATTGTGCAGTCAGCGGACTCTTCCAGTATTCACCATTTTACTGTTTTATTCCCATATTATATAATTATACATATTTAATAATTACACCCCTGGCAGCAAACAGATACAATGAGGCAATTGTGCTGCACACTAGTGCAGTGCTCGTCTGTAATTATAGAAGTATATGAAGAGAAGATAATGTAATCATTTCTGGGAATTAATAGGCTTTACCAATAATTTGCATGTTAAATAGGCAAATTCACATGCCGGTATCATGGCCGTATAGCTCAGCGCTAACCTGACAAATATGATTTTTGTTAAAGATATCATTGTTGTTAATTGCTCCCGCCTCATTCTCTGTACTGCACAGTAAACAGATGTCTGCGATTGTAGGGATATATCTATAGAGGGGCAGAGGTACCAGGGTGGACTTATATGTGGTGCATTTTTTGCAGAGGATTTGCATGAGGAAAATACCATTGCTCACAGTGGCAGCAAGTGGATAAAATATTCACAAATTATACTCAAGAAAATCCCTTCAATACTTTATATACAGGGATCTGGATTGTATTGCTGCCAGTTCTCAGGGCAAAATACAGAGTCCAAGGTCAAGCAGAGTAAAAACCAAGTGACAGGAAAAGCAGGAAAAAGGGACGTCGGGCAGTGCAAAGTCAATTTTAATAAAGAACAGGAAGGCTTAATCCAGGAGTGCAGTCAAATTGGTGCCATGAGGATGCTATTACAGATGAGCGAATTTCTGAAAAATTTGATTTGGCCGATTCGCCAAATTTCCCCCCAAAATTTGGTTCAATCAGAATTTTAATTGTGGTGAATCGCATTAAAAAACGTCTATTTCCTGTCTGCAGAGAGTCTTTATAAAGGTGTAGAACACTGTGCCTTGCAGTAACACGCAAGTAACACTGCTGTGGTAGTGAAACAATACCTTGAGTCAGTATGACATGAAGATGACAGGTGTCGCTCTTAGAATCACTGCACACTTTACATATTTGAGCCCTTATGGGGCCAAAACTGACCAAATAACTGAAGTGTGAATTCAGCATTACAGGTCAATGTTAGCGCCGGGTATAAAGAACTATGCAAAGGCCCAAGATCCTACTATAGCGTGAAAGAGCACACTCCTTTTACACCAATTCACTGATTCCACATAGATTTCTACAGAACCTTTTCTATTAAACGCTTATACAAAAAGAGCCTCCCGACAGAGTGGAGAGGGTGTCAGCAGTAAGTTTGTGTTGACGTCACTGATTATTTTGCCTTTCTCTGATCCGTTAGAACAATAACCCCCAAAAAACTGATTCTGTCTGTGGAGCATCCGCCTTCACTCGGTCAGCATTTGGTCAGTAATCCATCAGTATTGCTAAAGCCCAAAAAAACAGGAGTGGATCCAAAACAGAGATGAGACGTGAATGGAATATTTTCATGCCTTCTGTGTCATGTAGGCCTTACAGCTGTTACATAGAGAGGATCTATTGTGCATCTCATTTTTCATTCCTTCTGACAGATCAGAAGAAGGGTCAAATAAATAATGATGTCAGCCAGGATTAAAGGCAAAATAGTGGCCCAGTCATGAAGTAGGAACAGCATGAGAAGTCTACAGAGTGGCCCTATGATATAGTGGTGAGGTGGAAGCAGCATGAGGAGACCACAGATTGGCCCAATGACAGAGTCTGGAGGTGGGAGCAGCAGCAGTGTCAGAAGGAGGCCACAGGGTGGCACAATGACAGTGTGGAGGTGTCAGCAGCAGCATCAGGAGGCCACAGAGTGGCGCAATGACAGAGTGTAGAGGTAGCGGCAGCAGCAGAATCAGAAGAAGGGCACAGAGTGGCACAATGACAGAGTGTGGAGGTGGCAGAATCAGAAGGAGGCCACAGGGTGGCACAATGAAAGTGTGGAGGTGGCACGAGCATCAGGAGGCCACAGAGTGGCACAATGACAGAGTGTGGAAGTGGCGGCAGCAGCAGCAGCATCAGGAGAAGGCAACATGTTGGCACAATGACAGTGTGGAGGTGGAAGCAGCATCAGGAGTCCACAGAGCGGCACAAAAATAGAGTGTGGAGGTGGCGGCAGTAGCAGCACCAGGAGGAGGCCACAGGGTGGCACAATGACAGTGTGGTGGTAGCAGCAGCAGCATTAGGAGACCTGAGTGGTGAGCTGGCAGCAGCATCACGAGACCACAGAGTGACCCAGTGACAAAATGGGGAGTTGGGTGGCAATACCAGTACTAGCTGAAGATGGTGGGTGAAAGAAGTAGCACTTGGCATCAGATGTGTGGCATCAGAATAGTAGCTGAGGCAGGTAGCCAGAAGAAATCGGTCTCTTTTGTCAAAGTGTTGGTGTGGCACCATAGATGATCTAGTCTGATGCATCAGGCATTGGTGGGTGGAAATCCTGGCTGATCCACATCTGATTCATCTTGACAAATGTCAGTCTCTCCACATTTTGCGTGGGCAGGCGAGTTCTTCTTGGGGTAACTATGGCCCCCGCTACACTAAACACCCGCTCTGATACCACACTACTTGTCGGGCAGGATAGCTTTTCCAGGGCAAACTTTGCCAGTTGCGGCCACAAATCCAGTTTGGCTGGCCAGTAGTGCAGCAGATCTTCAATGTGGGGTAGTAGGATGCTGTCGAAGTATGCCACGACCTACTGGTTCAGGTCCTGCTCCAGGTCTAGCTGCTGATGTTGCTGGTGAGTAGTTTCTTCAATAGGCTGGTGAAGAAAGCTGCTCATCAGCGACTCTAGAGTAAAGTTGCTGCTGATGGAGCTGGAACTGCTCCTACCCCCCCTGCTACAGCAGCCATGGCAGAGGAACGTGAGTGCAGATGGCCCCTCGGCCAGTCCTGCGAGAGGATGGACAATGGCGCAGATAGGCAGTGGCCAACTGACTACATAGGATGTCTCTATAGTAGTTCAGTTTGTCCTCCCTCTCAGCGGGTGTAAAAAAGGCCCCCATTTTTGACCGGTAGCAAGGGTCCAACAAGGTAGAGAGCCAGAAGTCATCCCTCTGCTGAATGCTGACAATTCAACTTTCACTACGCAAGCAAGTGAGCATGCATCGGGTCATTTGAGAAGGAGACTCGGAGGGATTCCCTGGCTCCATCTCCAGTGCATACTGCCACAGTGTGTCTGGGTCCTCTGCCTCGTTTTCCTCATCGCCCTGTAGCTCCTCTGGCTGCTCCTGCTCCTTCTCTCCTGTCACCTGTGTAGAAAACCCCCCCATTTTGCTACACATTGCTTGTTCTCCAATGTCCTCCTCCTCCAGTTCAACCCCCACAGGGCTTATGTGGCCATGAGATATAGGTGACACTTCTCCAGTCCCCTGACAAGCCAGATTTACCAGCATCTGTTCCATGACATGAAGCAGTGGAATGACGTTGTTCATCCCGTAGTCCTGGCGACTGACAAATAATGTGGCCTCCTCAAAGGGCCCAAGCAAACGGCAGGTGTCACGCATGAGCTGCCACTGGCTGACATCGAAATTACACGGGGGAGTACTCCTCTCCGCTTGGATCATCAGGAAATTGAAATTGTTTATAACTTTTCTCTGTTTGTATAGTCGGTCCAACATATAAAGGGTGGAATTCCAATGGGTGGAAACTTTGCATACCAGGCTATGTTGGGGATGCCGTTCTGCTGATGCAGCTCATGTAGGGTGTGCTTTGCCATGTACAAGTGGCTGAAGTGCATGCAAAGTTTCCTGGCCATTTTTAGGATGTCTTGCAGATGGGTGGAAGACTTCAGGAACCTCTTGACAACCAGATTGAACACGTGTGCCATGCAGGGCACATGGTTAAACCCTCCTTGACGCAGCGCCGACATCATGTTTTTCCTGTTGTTAGTCACCATGGTTCCAATTTTGAGTTGTCGCGGAGAAAGCCAGGATTTGATTTCTTCATGAAGGACACAGAGCAGTTCCACCCCTGTGTGACTCTGTTCGCCCAGGCAAACGAGGTGTAAAACAGCTTGACACTGCCATGCCTGCCACATGTGGTATGCTGGAGAAGCACTGTGAATTGTCCCTGCAGTAGAGGCTGAAGACATAGTGGAGGATGAGGAGGTAGAGGCGGACATTGTCGCAGGTCCAACGGCGTGAGAACATGGAGGTGGAAGCGGCATCACCTTGCCACATTGCTGGGGTGGCTGGGAAGGAACCACATTTACCCAGTGGGCCGTAAAGGACATATATTGTCCTTAACTGAAGTTATAGCTACCAACCAATTTTCCCAAAAAAGACTGTATAACAAACAAATTTCACCACTGAATGCCTAATCGACTCAATTACTCAGTCCCTACAGAGGAAAGTCCACATTCACCGACAAATTTTCCCAAAAAAGGCTGTATCACAATAGTATAACAAATTTCATCACTGAATGACAATGTAAATTCACCGCAGAATGGCTACTAACACATACAACCAGGTCTAGAAATATTGGGCCAATTCTAACATTTTGGGCTCTTTAGACCACAATGGATTTGAAATGAAACAAACAAGATGTGCTTTAAATGCAGACTGCCAGCTTTAATTTGAGATTATTTACATCCAAACCAGGTGAACGGTGCAGAAATTACAACAGTTTGCATATGTGCCTCCCACTTGTTAAGGGACCAAAAGTAATAGGACAATTGGCTTCTAAGCTGTTCCATGGCCAGGTGTGTGTTATTCCCTCATTATCGCAATTACAGTGAGCAGATAAAAGGTCCAGAGTTCATTCCAAGTCTGCTATTTGTATTTAGAATCTGTTGCTGTCAACTCTCAAGATAAGATCCAAAGAGCTGTCACTATCAGTGAAGCCATCATTAGGCTGAAAATACACAACAAACCCATCAGAGAGATAGCAAAAACATTAGGCGTGGCTAAAACAACTGTTTGGAACATTCTTAAAAAGCTCAGCAACACCAAAAGACCCGGAAGACCACGGAAAACAACTGTAGTGGATGACCGAATAATTCTTTTCCTGGTGAAGAAAACGCCCTTCACAACAGTTGGCCAGATCAAGACTCTCCAAGAGGTAGGTGAATGTGTGTCAAAGTCAACAATCAAGAAAATACTTCCCCATAGTGAATACAGAGGGTTCAACACAAGATGTAAACCATTGGTGAGCCTCAAAAACAGGAAGGCCAGATTAGAGCTTGCCAAACGACATCTAAAAAAGCCTTCACAGTTCTGGAACAACATCCTATGGACAGATGAGACCAAGATCAATTTGTACCAGTGAGTGATGGGAAGAGAAGAGTATGGAGAAGGAAAGGAACTGTTCATGATCCTAAGCATACCACCTAATCACTGAAGCATGGTGGTGGTAGTGTCATGGCGTGGGCATGTATGGCTGCCAATGGAACTGCTTCTCTTGTATTTATTGATGATGTGACTGCTGACAAAAGCAGTAGGATGAATTCTGAAGTGTTTTGGGCAATATTATCTGCTCATATTTAATCAAATGCTTCAGAACTCATTGGACGGCACTTCACAGTGCAGACGGACAATGACCCAAAGCATACTGCAAAAGCAACCAAAGAGGTTTTTAAGGGAAAGAAGTGGAATGTTATGCACCTGACCTGAATCCGATTGAGCATGCATTTCACTTGCTGAAGACAAAACTGAAGGGAAAATGCCCCAAGAACAAGCAGGAACTGAAGACAGTAGCAGTAGAGGCCTGGCAGAGCATCACCAGGGATGAAACCCAGCGTCTGGTGATGTCTATGCGTTCCAGACTTCAGGCTGTAATTGACTGCAAAGAATTTGCAACCAAGAATTAAAAAGTGAAAGTTTGATTTATGATTATTATTCTGCCCCATTACTTTTTGTTCCTTAACAAGTGGGAGGCACAGATGCAAACTGTTGTAATTCCTGCACCGTTCACCTGATTTGGATGTAAATGCCCTCAAATTAAAACTGACAGTCTGCAGTTAAAGGATAACTGTTGTTTTGGAGTATTGGATTGTGGTGATTAATATCACCTTGGTGGCCCTATTTCAACTTTTCACTGTGTTTTCAATTACCCCTAATTCCACATTTTTGTTCCCTGTACTGCCTACTTTTACCTGTGCCTAAAATAGGGTTGCTAGGCATGGTCCGTCTATCTGTTGATAGACGGAGCACGCAGTGTAGGGTCACATTACTGACAGTCAGGGACTGTAAGTAAATGATTAAAGCCAGGTCCTCCCCAGCAGCTTATAACAGTGCCTGGGCTGTGTGCACTTCTCCCTGTCCCTGCGTTTGTCAGACGCTCCCTCACTCAGCAGAGCTGGAGAATGCAGAGTTGAAGCAGCGCACAACAGAGAAGGGAGATCCGCCATCTGCTCAGTGTATAAATGAAAGAAACATGTGGTAAGAGGACCCCTTTGTGCTGCAGGAGATTGAGGGGGAGGGCTCTGGTTACTGACACATTTGGGGGGCTATTGTTACTGGCTAGTGAGGGCAGGCGGGATTAGGCTCAGGGTGATGGCAGTGGTGGCCATCTTAACTAAATAGTGAAATTGCAGTTTTATGCAGACTGGCTGCTAAGGGCTGAATATTATTAAATATGGGGTAAGTCAGTCTAATAGTAACTGATTCTGGAATATTCTTTGTTTCTAATACATAGGCACTTGCACGCTTGGTTTCTGGTGCTGCGGTACCGCAGCAGTATCGCCACCACTGCTAATCAAAAGTAACACGTATAATTTCTATTCAGGTACTGCGCGATGCACTCCCTATACACCTCCACTATCTGTCAGTGCCCAAGAACCTGCAGTATACAGTAACTGAAACACCCTCAGATTGGTAATTACCCGATTCTGAGTCTTCGTTTATTCGACTGTATGTCCTGCTTTTTTTTTTTTCTTCTTATGTTCTCACATCCAGAGTGAAGGGGATACGGGAGGCTGGACCCTTTTGATTTTACTGATATTGAGCTTTCCCCGGCCGGTGGCAAAGCTCAGTTTGAAAATTCTTCTTACTCGTGCTCACACGGAGCGCTGTGTGACGTCACAGTAAGAGCTACGGGTGACTATGAGGACCAAAGTTACTCCAACGTGTTTCGAATAATACGTTATTCTTCATCAGGGATCCCTTTTTCCTAGTAAAACACCACAAAAAAAAATAATATAACAATCACAATTCACTGCAGAACAGCTAATAGGATGTACATATCTATCCTATTAATACACCCCGTAAATGACTGTAGTACAATGGAACTTCACCACTGAACGGCAAATAATATTATTATTTTTTTACACTAATACACGCCAAAAAGTGCTGTAATTTTCTCACTTCAACACACAACGTCTAATAAGCCCCTTTTCCTTTTCCCCAATAATACACACCAAAAATGGCTTTACAACAAATAACTGCGGCTGGAACGGCAAATAATACTTTTATTTGCCACTAATACACACCAAAAAGGGCTGTGATTTTCCCACTTTACAACACAACGCCTAATAAGCCCTTTGTTCCCACTAATACAAGCCAAAAATGCTTCAGAACATATAACTGCACCTCACAAAGGAAAATAAGATATAGAAATATTTCCTTGTAATAAACCCTGTTAATGGCTGTATAAACAGCACATGCACCCCAATAAAGGTTTGCTGGAATTACAGAGCTGTATAATGACAATATGGATCCGCAGTCAGTGCAGCAAGGTGTAATAGGATTGTTCCAATAACCCAGGCTGCAAACTCCCCTACTGAACCCTGTTCTTCTTCAATACTGTAGAATGATTCCTCCCTATCCTTTCCCTGAACTTCTATACAGCAAAATAAAAGTTTTAAAGTATTTTCTACCACTGTCCCTAGCGCCTGCTGATGTCTCTCCCTGCACTAAGTACACTGGAAAATGGCTGAATCCAAGATGGCTGAGGCTATTTATAGGGCTGTGACATCACAGGGCTGGCTGGCTGCATGGCATTGTGGGTGATCCCTCATTCCCAGAGTTCCTTGCTCCGTGTCCTAACAAGTGCAGCAGCCATTTTGGGAAAAAATTTGATTCGTTACCATGAAGCTTAAGGAAATTAATTTTTCCTAAAATTTGGATCAAATTCCACTTCAACAACTTTGATTCGCTTATGTCTAGATGCAATGTTATAGACCAATGTAATGTTACAACAAGGTAGAAGGCACAATAAATGGCAAAGGTAGGATCTGAAACCAAGATCCAGTAGAGTACTGAGTGCTGTAGAGAACTTACTGATTCTAGAGGGGGGTTTAACTTTAACATCTGCCAATTCTTACCTTGAGATATATAGCAGCTGTTGCTCTCCTTTTTGGGGGCCATAGGAAAGAGTCCTTTAACAAGAGTCCTTCCCAAGGATGCCTACAAACTAAAGCTGACCATACAGCTATCTTTCCTGACCCCACCACATACAGACATGTGCTCAGTTCGGCTGAAGATGTACTTGCAAAATAAGCAGCTGCCAGACACTTCCGATGGTTGCTTCTGTCCCTGAGAATAAAAAGATTGGGGATGTTGAAATCCAATTGCCCAAACCTTATCACTGTTGACATCTATGGCAAAGTCTTGAGTTCCCCATATAAATTAGAGGGTTGGCCAAAAATCAAAGGGTTTAGTCAACATTTGCACCACCTTAAATGGAGGAAAATATTTGAATATTTTGCAGTAGGAAGTAAGGAAATTGCAGGAGATAGCAACTGCCTTCCAGTAGAGGGACAATCGGGGGGGGGGGGGGGGGGGGTTAGACATCTATTGTCTGCCACATACAATGCTGTCTTGACACCTTTTTCTGGGAAGTCTTTATCACCTACTGACTCCAATTAGGATAATGGAATCAACACCTTTGACCCAATGCTTGGTATAATTACCAGATGTGGATTCAGTTACATATTTATTCCCAGAATTTTTGTACAGTCACTCAGAATTGAGAAAGCTTGTTGGAAGAACGAGTGAAACGTTTTCAAGAAATCTACAGTACGTCCAGTTGTCTTGATTTATTCTTTACAGATATATACCATGACCTGGATAAATGAGAACCTTCACAGACAATCGGAGTCAAGGGCAAGTCTTATAGGACAGGAAGAAGATGGGGCAGTCCAAGGCAAAATCCATTAGACATGAGTGGTTAGAGGGTATGATGAGGGAATGAGAAAAATGGTCAGGGCACTGTAGAGGGTGGTTTAACCACTTCAGCCCCGCTAGGTGAAACCCCCTTCATGACCAGAGCACTTTTTACACTTCGGCACTACACTCCAAAAGTACCTTGCAATCAAAATCTGTAAAAAATGGCCGGTGAAATCCGAAAGGTGCACTTTGGAATATGTGCCCCTTTGCCCACCTTGGCTGCAAAAAAGTGTCACACATCTGGTATCGCCGTACTCAGGAGAAGTTGGGAAATGTGTTTTGGGGTGCCATTTTACATATAACCATGCTGGGTGAGAGAAATATCTTGGCAAAAGACAACTTTTCCTATTTTTTTTATACAAAGTTGGCATTTGACCAAGATATTTTTCTCACCCAGCATGGGTATATGTAAAATGACACCCCAAAACACATTCCCCAACTTCTCTTGAGTACGGCGATACCAGATGTGTGACACTTTTTTGCAGCCTAGATGCGCAAAGGGGCCCAAATTCCTTTTAGGAGGGCATTTTTAGACATTTGGATCCCAGACTTCTTCTCACACTTTCTGGCCCCTAAAAAGCCAGGGCAGTATAAATACCCCACATGTGACCCCACTTTGGAAAGAATACACCCCAAGGTATTCAATGAGGGGCATGGAGAGTTCCTAGAAATTTTTTATTTTTTGCATAAGTTAGCGGAAATTGATTTTTTTGGTTTTTTTCTCACAAAGTCTCACTTTCCGCTAACTTAGGACAAAAATTTCAATCTTTCATGGACTCAATATGCCCCTCACGGAATACCTTGGGGTGTCTTCTTTCCGAAATGGGGTCACATGTGGGGTATTTATACTGCCCTGGCTTTTTAGGGGCCCTAAAGCGTGAGAAGAAGTCTGGAATATAAATGTCTAAAAATGTTTACGCATTTGGATTCCGTGAGGGGTATGGTGCGTCCATGTGAGATTTTATTTTTTGACACAAGTTAGTAGAATATGAGACTTAGTGAGAAAAAACAAAAACAAAAACAAACAAAAAATTTCCGCTAACTTGTGCCAAAAAAAATGTCTGAATGGAGCCTTACCAGGGGGGGGGGGGGTGATCAATGACAGGGGGGTGATCAATGACAGGGGGGTGATCACCCATATAGACTCCCTGATCACCCCCCTGTCACTGATCACCCCCCCTGTAAGGCTCCATTCAGACATCCGCATGATTTTTTACGGATCCATGGATACATGGATCGGATCCACAAAAGACATGCGGACGTCTGAATGGAGCCTTACAGGGGGGTTATCAATGACAGGGGGTGATCAGGGTGATCACCCCCCTGTCACTGATCACCCCCCCTGTAAGGCTCCATTCAGACATCCGCATGATTTTTTACGGATCCATGGATACATGGATCGGATCCACAAAAGACATGCGGACGTCTGAATGGAGCCTTACAGGGGGGTTATCAATGACAGGGGGTGATCAGGGTGATCACCCCCCTGTCACTGATCACCCCCCCTGTAAGGCTCCATTCAGACATCCGCATGATTTTTTACGGATCCATGGATACATGGATCGGATCCACAAAAGACATGCGGACGTCTGAATGGAGCCTTACAGGGGGGTTATCAATGACAGGGGGTGATCCGGGTGATCAGGGTGATCACCCCCCTGTCACTGATCACCCCCCCTGTAAGGCTCCATTCAGACATCCGCATGATTTTTTACGGATCCATGGATACATGGATCGGATCCACAAAACACATGCGGACGTCTAAATGGAGCCTTACAGGGGGGTGATCAATGACAGGCGGGTGATCACCCATATACACTCCCTGATCACCCCCTGTCATTGATCACCCCCCTGTCATTGATCACCCCCCTGTAAGGCTCCATTCAGACGTCCGCATGATTTTTACGGATCCATGGATACATGGATCGGATCCGCAAAACGCATACGGACGTCTAAATGGAGCCTTACAGGGGGGTGATCAATGACAGGCGGGTGATCACCCATATACACTCCCTGATCACCCCCTGTCATTGATCACCCGCCTGTCATTGATCACCCCCTGTAAGGCTCCATTCAGACGTCCGCATGTGTTTTGTGGATCCGATCCATGTATCCATGGATCCGTAAAAATCATGCGGACGTCTGAATGGAGCCTTACAGGGGGGTGATCAATGACAGGGGGGTGATCAATGACAGGGGGTGATCAGGGAGTGTATATGGGTGATCACCCGCCTGTCATTGATCACCCCCCTGTAAGGCTCCATTTAGACGTCCGTATGCGTTTTGCGGATCCGATCCATGTATCCATGGATCCGTAAAAATCATGCGGACGTCTGAATGGAGCCTTACAGGGGGGTGATCAATGACAGGGGGGTGATCAATGACAGGGGGTGATCAGGGAGTGTATATGGGTGATCACCCGCCTGTCATTGATCACCCCCCTGTAAGGCTCCATTTAGACGTCCGTATGCGTTTTGCGGATCCGATCCATGTATCCGTGGATCCGTAAAAATCATACGGACGTCTGAACGGAGCCTGACAGGGGGGTGATCAATGACAGGGCGGTGATCAATGACAGGGGGGTGATCAGGGAGTTTATATGGGGTGATCATGGGTTTATAAGGGGTTAATAAGTGACGGGGGGGGTGTAGTGTAGTGTGGTGTTTGGTGCGACTGTACTGACCTACCTGAGTCCTCTGGTGGTCGATCCTAACAAAAGGGACCACCAGAGGACCAGGTAGGAGGTATATTAGACGCTGTTATGAAAACAGCGTCTAATATACCTGTTAGGGGTTAAAAAATTTGGATCTCCAGCCTGCCAGCGAACGATCGGCGCTGGCATGCTGGAGATCCACTCGCTTACCTTCCGTTCCTGTGAGCGCGCGCGCCTGTGTGCGCGCGTTCACAGGAAATCTCGCGTCTCGCGAGATGACGCATATATGCGTGACTGTGCGCCAGCCTGCCACCTCCGGAACGCACATGTGCGTTAGGCGGTCCGGAGGTGGTTAAAGGTGTTGGTAGGACCTGGACGAGAAAACATAAGGGTTTTCATCTTATTTGTAGGATACTGGGAGGCCAGTTAGGTAAAGAGCAATGGGTTGGATGAAGGAGTCTAGTGGCAGCATTCATTATTAATGAGGAAAAAATACAAAAAAAAAAGGGAAACAAAAAAAAATTGGAGACTGCTTCCAGTTTCAAACATACCAAAGAGAACCCAGAGATTGTTCACATCAATGTAACATTTGGGCTACCACAGCACCACAAATACTGGGAAATGCTTGACGGGGTAAGATTTTGTTTTCTCTTCAATTAAGTAACAAATGTACTGGTTCGACACCGTGCTCCCCGCCCTGTTTACAACGTAGCCGTCTGTTTAGATTCCATTTACACAAAGCTTTTGCATATGTTTGAAATCTTTCTGCCACCAGAGTAATAATCAATCTGTCATAGAAAATGTTCAGAGAGCGCAGGAGCAAGGAGAGTCGATTTGCTGCTTGGGAACGCATGCTGCATTTTCTGATGCTCTTCATTCTGCTTGTTTCCTGGTGGGCACATTGTTTATTCAAGCACAATATATAAAAGCTATACATGATAAGCAGGGATCTGAAGGCACAGTCTTGCATTTATATTCTCGCTTTTGTGCTAGAATTTCTAAGCATGTGCTTTTATCGAGATTATTGCTACATGATGGGCTTTATGTGGAGCAACAAACCAGCTCGAAAGTATTCTGGGAGCAGTGGAGAGAGCGGGAGAAGTTATAGTCACTCACAGTCATAAGTATGTGAATTGAAAGGGTGGCATACTGGTAAATATGGCTGGTAGTGACATCATTTCAATGCAATGACTTTAGCTGGTGCATACAAGGACATCTTGCAGTATTTTGTCAGAGGCGGCATAAAGCATTTTGTTTTGCTGTTCTGGATCCCTGGTTCCATTCTGTGATCTTCTAGTCCCTGTCCTGTAAAGTTCCTAATGGATGGTGTCATGTGTACCTCTGCAGCCAAAGAATGTCCTAAATGTTGACATGTCCACAAGTAGCACATCACTGCTGGGTCCGTGCCATTCCAGATCCCTGGGTCTTTGCCTCCCTTCTGCGATGTTCTGATTCCTGTCCTGTAAAGTTCTTGATGGATTGGGTCATGTGCACCTCTGCAGCCAATGGATGACTTAAAAGATTTTCCAGTCTCTGTCCTATATAGTTCCTGATGGATGAGGTCACGGGAACCTCTGCAGTGAGTGAATGGCCTAACATTGACATGTCTCCAAGCAACACATCACTGCTGGGTCCATGCCACTTGGGGACACGTCACCAGTAAGGCCAATCATCAGACCAGAAGATCACTAAATAGAGCCACGGCACCAAAATTGAGCGGCAGGCAGACATAATTCTAGAAAACTCATTTAAGGTGTATTTGTGCCACGGGATAACATTCATTATTCTCTTAACATGTATAAAGCATTTATATACGGTAGTTTCTGGAGATTCGATTCAGGTCCGATTCGCCTGATCAGGCCTGTGATTTAAATCAGGCCTGTGATTTAATTCAGACTTGAATCGATTCTACCCAAATCAAAAATGCTCCAATCTCTTTTAAGAGAATCCTCCCGAAATGAATCACTCAAAATTCCTATTCTATAGAATCTGCATTTTGTAAGAAATTTCAGGTAGAAGTATTATTTTTAGAATCAATTCTCTCATCTCCAATATACACATTGCCTTAGCCCTAAAATTTAACATCCAATTAGACTTATCTCTTTCTCTGATAAGAATTTTGTTATAATTATCTGTAAGTAAAATACAGATAAGGGCTATGGATCGAGCCATCAGGGCAGCTCTCTGAAGGCTTCACTGAGAAGTAGAAGCAACAGTCTGTAGATGCACTGAACATGAAAGCTGTAAAGGATAAAAATGTTGAAAATGTTTAATAAAAAAAAAATTCAAACATGATTTTCAGGAGAAACTGAGTAGAATGCAGTGCTAAAAAGAATGTTCCCAAAGGCTCCATAGCCTATAAAATTTGGAATGAATCCAAGCAGTTCATCCAGTATATTGGGGATTCAATGGAGAAGAGAACTTTTAAAGATTTAATCATCTCTAGACAAAATGCTCAACCTATTAGCCCAGAAATGAGTACAAGCGCTGGGTGTTTTTACGTCTTTAAATGTCAGCAGAGGGAAAACTCTCCAACCGGAGATGTAACTATAACTTCCACCGAAATCTGTTTATTAACATATAACTCACTATGGCATTCCATGGTCTATATATGCTCTGTAGCTTAAGCATTAAGTGTTAAAGTCTTTTTAAATTATTCACCTGATATTGTATGTACGGAGCATGACCCAATTTCTTACATTCTCCTAGTAGGAACTATTCTCGCGGATCTCTGACTTTTAGGCCTCATGCACATGAACGGATTTTCTTTCCGTGTCCGTTCCATTTTTTTTGCTAACCGTATATGGAACCATTCATTACAATTGGTCCGCAAAAAAAAAACAAAGTTACTCCGTGTGCATTCCATTTCCGTATTTCCGTTCTGCAAAAAAAGTAACATGTCCTATTATTGTCCGCATAACGGACAAGGATAGTACTGTACTATTAGGGGCCAGCTGTTCTGTTCCGCAAAATACGGAATGCACACAGACGTCATCTGTATTTTTTGCGGATCTGTTTTTTGAGGACTGCAAAATACATACGGTCGTGTGCAAGAGGCCTTAGGCAGTGATAGACTATGAAATGGGCATCCACCAGCATCGGTGATAATGCCAATGCCGGTGGATTAACCACTCATATGCCGGGGTCAGCGCTGACTGCGGCATATGGGAGGATTGCACTCCCTCTCCTTACCCATCGGGTCCCTGCGCTGCGGTGGCGGTTACCCGATGGTTGCCATGGCAGCCCCAAGCCATTACAAGGCCTTGGGTCCCGGCATGTACGGAGGCCTATGAGGAGATGTGACTATAACTTCCAGGCTGGGTCTCATAGGCAAACTATCAGTGTATTACACTGTGTAATACACTGATAGTTAATGTAGAACAATACAGATGCATTATGCTGCATTGAAACAGAGATCAGACCCTGTAAGTCCCATAGTGGGACAAAAAAAAAAAAAAAAAAAAGTGTTTTTAACAATAAAAAAATGTAAAGTTTCAATAAAAAAAACATACAATTGTAAAAAATAGAGAAAAAAACAAAACAGACATATTAGTGATCACCGCGTGTGCAACAACCTGCTCTATAAAAATATTTCATGATCCACCCCGTCTGGTAAACAACATAATTTTCTTTTATACAAACTGTGCTTAAAAAAGCTATTTTTGTCACCTTACATCACATAAAGTGCAATACCAAGCGATCAAAAAGTAATATGCACCCTAAAATAAGACCAATCTAACCGTAATCTTATACTGAATAAAATGTAGCGCCTACATAAGACAGAGTCGTGTTACCATTCTACAGCAGCAACATGGGTAGGTAACTTGGTGGCTGGATCGGGGTGGGACGAGAGGTTTGCAGTTCATTGTTATATGCCATCTTTATTAGTAGTACTGCACCGTCCATTGACACCTCACAGCATCCCCGGACAGAGGTTGTGAGCAATAGTCAGTAGTTGTTTTATACTAGGGGATTAGCATTCGCACCCGCAACTACACTTTTGCTCACGGCCTCTGGTAAATTGTTTTTCTCTGCTGGGTATGGTCACATTATCCCCCATTGTGATTCTCCACATTGTATAGCCCCTTGTGGCTCAGTCTCCATGTCCTGTCCCATTTGAGCAATACCTGTAATGATCATGTGATTTATATTGAATAAAATGAGATTTTTTACCTTGTAAAAATCCTTGCTCTTTTTTTGTACAAGTTGCAGTAGGTTGGGGAGTGAGGTACTGTTTTGGGGTTATTGTAGGCTCTAATATATTTGCAAAATATGGCCTGATCCTTAAAGTGAAAAAAGGCAAAGTCCTTAAGGGGTTGAAGTGTAACTGTCATATTTTTTTATTTGCTAGTTTTTTAGAGCTAGGCATGTATACCTGAGTTAGTCTGTCAATGATTGCCAAAAGATCAGTAATTACCTTATAATTACAGCTTTCATTAATGTCCTCTGTCCCTTTTTACTGCTCCCTTAAAAGACAGTTACTATGACTTGTCTGTCTCTGGCTAAGAAGACAGATAGACAGAGGAGCGGTCCTTCACACTGCATGCCTGCATTAGGCTTCAGAGTGAGGAGGCGTGTCTCTCAGTAATCCAATCTGATTTGCTGGCAGGGAGCTGCTGGCAACAACAAGTGTGTATGGGAAGTGAGGGAAAGCAGTTTTGGCCTCAGAGAACTGGCAGAGGAGCCATCTTGAGAAGGTCCTCATATTGTAAATGTTTAAACAGCCGTAACTAAGGGAAAAACTCAAGGAAAATAGTGGTATGTGAAGAAACTAAAGATAGGTTTATGTATAATGCTGCTGCAGCAGTAACATATGCTAAAATTGATGAAAACATGACAGTTACCCTTTAAGTCATTACAATTAGAGGTGAGCGAATCGAATCCCATGAAGCAGTGGCGTACATACAGACATAAGGGCCCCATAGCAAGGATCAAACCAGGCCTCCCACACAAGACAGAAGCCTTTCCGCCTAAACCTCTTTTAATAACCCTTTTGCCATTTTTTTCCACTGCCTCATTTGCTAAAAGTTGTTCCTTTAGAGGGTAGAGTCCTGACCAGTTTTCACCACCAGTAGAAGAGGAGATAATCCCAACTAAGACTGGGCCCCCTCTTGCCCTGGGCCCTATAGCAGTTGCATGGTCTGCCGCTATGGTAGTTAGGCCCCTGCCACGAAGTGGAATTTAATAAATTTGATTTGCCAAGAAGCCGAATTTCCTTGTGCTTCGTGGTAGTGAATTGATTTAACCTGAAATAGTGTAAAAAACAAAAAAAATCATACAGTATTTACCTCCTCCATTTGCTCCCGCTGGCCCGGGCACCGCAATCTCGCTTGAAGATCTCTGCTGAAATCCAGTGCGTGGTGATGTATGACGTCACTACGCCAGCTGGCGTAACAATGTAATTTTGGGCCCGTCGCAAGATTTCACTCCAGATCTTCAAGCAGGATGGCAGCTGCGGGCCCATCGCGAGCAAATGGAGGAAGTAAGTATGATTTTATTATTTTTCTGTAAATTTCACACTGTTTTCACTTTTAGATGCCACCGTCATGTATGAACGCGGCATCTGAGAGGTACAATGATGAAGAGCAGCGCTATCGCAGGTCTGTCATTGCACCCCCTACTTTTAAAAAAATGTGCTTCGTGACGAAGTAATTCGTCACAAAACAAACTTTTGGGGAAAATTTGGCGAAGCAGCCGAATCGAATTTCCCAATACTTCACTCATCTCTAATTACAATATCATTTTGTGAATGTCTATTCTTTGCCAAAGTCTCATATAGGGGAACATTTATTAAGACCAGTGTTTTAGACGCCGGGCTTAATAAAGCCCCAGCGCTGGCAGTGGTTCCGCCAAAGTTATGAAGAGGACCAGGCCTTTCCATAACTTCACCGTATCCACCGCCAGTTCTAAATGCAAGCCAGCTTCCAAGCTCTCTTACATTTAGACCATTTTCTATGCTTAAACCAGGCATAAAATGATGAATGTGATGGGCCTACTGGCCCGTCACCTTCCCCGCCCACGCTATACCTACAATTTTAAACCTGGCATGAGCGGGGAAAAGTCGCAGATATCGGCGCAACTAACCACTGCGTCGCCATCTGCGCCTAATATATGCCTAAGTTAGGTGTATTTCAGATTAGTAAATGACCCCCACACTATTGTATAGTGATAGCCCATTCCTCAGCTAATAATATGACTATATGCTGATAAGTACAGAATATAGCCAGTGGTATCTTGACTCCAGGCGTGCCATGATAGTCACTTTAATGCGATTTTGGAATTCCTGTAATGTGAATTTGTTGCATTAGCGCATTAAGCCAGTCATGATTATAAAAAGAAAAAAGAAAAATAGGGAGGCTCACTTGCTGACTATCAGAAATTGGTGCTCTAATCTGGAAATGTCTCACCCAGGCATATAGTTACAGAAATATAGTAGGGGATTGGCACTCTATCATCGGAATCACCTTGAGCCAGGGAATTATTGATAAGATAAAATTTCTATTTATTATTGGGTGTTAACTTTATAAGATAAACGAGGCAATAAATAACACTTATAAATAAGAAAATATAAAAACTATTAAACAGTATGACGCTCTAGAAGTATAAGTCTGTGGAAAAATTCATCTAGAATCTTTCAGAGTCATTCAGATGTTGGACTGTATATACAGTAGTCACCAAATACAGGTGTTGAAGTGAACAAAATACTCAATGAATACTCCAGTGCTGAAAAAATCATCCAGTGCTTCATCTTCAAGAATCCTGAAATTATGAGCATCGATCGATTGATGTCTTAAAAAATATTTTTTGAAAAACCCAATAATCATAGGAGACCATATGAAAAAGTCAGATAATTTTCAGCATACTGATTTGAAATGCAAGTCGAAGAAATACCCAAGACAAGAACTAAGCCAGGAACTAATTACATTCCGACAATGTGTAGAACATGTTAATAGGAAAATGAAAGATGTATCCAGCTATAGCAAGAAGAATAACCTCGCTAAAGCGGAGATAGAGAAATTCAAGAGTTACAAACACAGGAGGGATTAAATATTCTCCCTGCGGAGAAAGGTGGAGCGATAGTCATTCTTGTAACAGAGAAGTACAATACGGAATGCAGAAGACAATTAATGGACACAACAACTTATATAGAATTGCCTAATGATCCCACAAAAGAATACTATTCAGAACTAGTCCAATATTGTGATAAAGGATTAGAGAAAGGAATTTAATCTAAAGAAAAACATGCAATCATATTAAACACACAACAGAGATAACCGGTTTTCTTTGGTTTACCAAAATTACATAAATACCCATTAAACCTACCTGGTCGTCCAATAATTTCGGGAATCAATTCTTTGACCTCAAATCCATCATAATAAATTGATAAGTTAATACAGCCAACAGTTAAAAAAATAAAGTCATACATTAAAGATACAACACAAATAATTAAAATGATAGAAAACTTGAAGGTTGAATCACACTGGATAATAGTTAATACTTGATGTACATTCATTATACACAATAATCAATCATAAACAGGGAGTTGAAGCCATGAGGAAAGAACTGTTAAAAGAATGAAGAATACCTCCAGAACAGGTCGAATACCTTGTAGAAGGGGTGCAATTTATTTTAGTGCATAATTATTTTTATTTTGATACTGATTATTTCCTTCAGATACAGGGGACTGCCATGGGCACCAGATTTGCCCCCAGTTATGCCAATTTATTTATGGCAGACTGACACGGGAGGTCATTGCCCCTAGACTGGGGGCAGATCTGGTGCTCTGGCAAAGATATATTGATGATGTACTGTTTATTTGGCAGAGGGGGGAGGATGAACTTCCAACTTTTCTAAAAGATATAAATATTAACACAAAAAATTTACAATTCACATCTAAAATCAATAGATCCATGATATAATTCTTAGATCTTCAGATGTTGATAGAAAATGGACATCTAATTTGTACATATCAGAAATCTGAAGTAAAAACAGCTATATCCTACACACTAGCTGTCACTTACCAAAATGGTTATTAAATATCCCTCTGGGACAATTCAGACTCATTAAAATAAACTGTACAAAGAAAGACGATTTTGAAAAAGAGGCAGCAAATATGAAACAACAATTTCTAGCCAAAAAGTACCCAATGAAGGCAGTAGAAGATGCACTAACTAAAGTAAGAGATATGAATAGAGAACATTTCTTTAAAGATGAGGTACAACGTACAAATGAAATAGAAGACAAAATACAAATGATTTTACCATATAATGTATGTCACAATTTTTTTTTAAATATCATTAAAAAACACTGGCACTACATTGTGAGAGATAAAATCATAGGTCCTCTAATATCTGATACCCCGCTAATAACCTTCACCAAGGCCCAAAATTTAGGTCTTAAAGTAACCCCCTACATTAAGAACAAAAATAAAAAAGATAACCCGATTCACAAATGGGTCAAGTTAACAGGCTTTTTCAGATGTGGGAATGCAGATGTGAGATCACGGCCTATCCCAAAAAAACACATCGGTAAAATCAACTATTAATACACACGTACATACAATAAAGGAATGTTTAACATGTGATTCAACTAATGTTATTTACTTAGTGCAATGTCCTTGCAATAATCACTGCATTGGAAGAACCAAAAGAACCCTGAAAAAAGAATTTCGAAACATATCACAAACATAAAAAATGGATATGATAAACATACTAATCTATCTAATCATTTCAAACAAGTACACAATAAAGACCCAACAGGATTGAGATATGTAGTTTTGGAAAAGGTAGAAAGACACTGGAGGGGTGGTGCATCTGCATGATGTCAAGGTTAGAATCAAGACTTATCTTTGAATTTGACTCCTTCTTACCTGGAGATTTGAATGCGGAATTAGAGGTATTTGGATTTCTGTAGAAATTGGGTTGGCGCCCTTCGCTGATGGGAGACCGGGGCAGTATTTCTAGGTTGACACTCCGATCCCCCCTTGGCGGAAGGCTCCCATCCACTTACTTTCATTGTCCTGTACGTTCTACCATCATCACCTGTACCAGCAATGTAGTTCATCTTCATTAATATGCCAGTTTGCATCTACCAGTTAAAAATGGATAATCCCAAAAATCAAAAATTTGAAAAAAAATTTTTATTTAAAAGAAAAAGATTATCTATAACCTTTTTTCAAAATAGTTCCTGAGAATTGAAGCTCAGGAAAAAGCCAATAAAATACAAGGGCTATAATAATTTTAACGGAGAAACCGCATTAATATTGCATCTGATTCCTGCATGCACTCCACAAATCTACATAGGTTATGGTTCAACATCTCTGGGGCGCTTATACATATATGGAAGAAGTTCTGTGTGGATTGAATTATATCTTTATGTATGTTATAAAGTGATATGATTTATGTCCTCGGAGAAGCTAAATGAATTGACTATTATTTCACACAAGATAATGTGTTGAAAATACTAATGTGGATACATAGCAATAATGTTGGACATTTGGATGAATTATAAAAAGAGTGATTGTGAGATACAATCACCACAACAATATGATCAAATAAATCCCGATCCATGTTTTATCCACAGCCTAATGAAACATGTGATCTAGGGTATTTAAAACATTGATGAATGATAAGGGGGTTTGACCACTGAGGAAGGGACCATTTAGGGGTCCTGAAACGCGTTTGGTGCTTGTAGACCCCCCCATACATCGATGTTGCAATAAAAAGCAACCTATGAGACCTTAAGCTACACCAAGTGCTCAGCAACATTTCCAGCTAAAAGCAAAAGGACGGACTAATTGGCCAACATAGACCACGTGGTACGTTGATCACAGACCCAGCCGGGTACATCGCTCCCTAGTGCACAAGACCTGATGGATACAACATCTGAGGTAAGATCGCTCCACGCCGAAAGACACGTGGGACGCCACGGCCAGCATGAGAAACTGATATCTCAGCAGCTAAACGTAAGTGCATGTGAAGGGAGAACTGTTGTATCTTCAGCAATAAGAAGGCTGACCTAGAGGTTTTTGTCTGACAAACAGCTCCATAGTGGAACTTTTAGAATATATACTGTATTATGCACTTGTCCTAAGGACTTAAATAAATGTTTACATCAATCGATCGATCCTCATATTTTAAGGACTCTTGAAGATAAGGCACTGGATGATTTATTCAGCACTGGAGTATTCGATGAGTATTTTACTCACTTCAACACCTGTATTTGGGGACTACTGTATATGCAGTCCAACATCTGAATGACTCTGAAAGATTCTAGATGAATTTTTCCACAGACATACTCCTAGCGTCATACTGTGTAATAGTTTTTATATTTTCTTATTTATAAGTGTTATTTTATTGCCTCTTTTATCTTATAAAGTTGACATCCAATAATAAATAGAAATTTTATCCAGTCAGGATTATGTAGGCTACATCTGTATGGTAGCATTGTGCCTTACAAATTCCTGAAAGTATAACAGTCGTTTCAATTTAAAAAGTCTTAACAAAGCTTAACATTGCTAAGTAGAGTCTGTCTTCAGTCTTTAGCTTTCTACTGATTGCTGAAGACACCTGAGTCTAACAAGTCATATATTTGCAGGGTGATGGGTAGTGATAGGACACATGTACATAGTCAGGGACTGGTGCAGTGACAACTAAAAGCCTATGTATTTTACACATAGGCATCTTCAGCACTCAGTAGAACGCTGAAGACTGAAGACAGATTATCCTTGCCAACGCTGCTAGAGCTTTTCTAAGACCACCCTTTACACCCTGTTTTCTTTCCCTAATGAAGTATATTACAAAAATGCCTCACATCACTGTCTCTATACAACATTAAAAATAAACCAAAACAACAGTTACACTCTAAAGTGAGAAATATCCATGTGAGCTGATTCCACTTCATCTTCTTTAGGTGATATGGCAGCAACATGCAAAGCTAATCTTCTTTAACCCCTTAAGGACCCACGCAGTACAGGTACGGAGCTGGTGGACGTGACCTAAGGACCAGCGCCGTATATGTACAGGTGGCTGATTGGGCGGGTGCAGGAGCTGCACACGCCCGATCAGCAGCAGGGGTCCAGTGGTCACTGATAGCTGGACCGCTGCTGTATGCGCCGGCATCGGTAAAAAACACAGATGCCGGCGCATTAAACCTCGCACTGCCGCAGTTAGCGCTGACCACAGCATGTGCAGGATCCTACCAGGTGCGGGGTGGCTATCTGGTCCCCGTGCTGCTGTGACGGGAACTCAATGGCAGGGAAGGCAGCCCGATGCCTTCCTTAGGCATCGTGGTTGCCTTCCGTGAAAGCTTGTGAGATCCAGCCCTCTGGATCTCACTGGCAGGAAGTTGTAAGTGTATTACAGTGAGTAATACACTTACAGCAAATGCATGACAATACAGTAGTATTGTAATGCATTGTAAAGGGGATCAGACACCAAAAGTTGAAGTCCCAGAGTGGGACAAAAAATAAAGAGAAAAAAGAAGTTAAAAAAATAAAGTTTAGCAAAAAAAATGTAAAGTTTCAAGTAAAAAAAACGTCCTTTTCCCAAACGTCCTTTTATAGACCAGCTCTATAAAAATATCACATGACCTAACCCCTCAGATGAACATCATAAAAAAAAAAAAAAAAACTGCTAAAAAAACTTTTTGGGTCACCTTACATCACTATAAGTGCAACACCAAGCGATCAAAAAAAAGCGTATGCCCCCCAAAATAGCACCAATCTAACTGTCACCTCATCCCGCAAAAAATTGGTCCCTACAAAAGACATTCGGACAAAAAATTAAAAATATATCGCTCTCAAACTATGGAAACACTAGAGCAGGACATTGTTTAGTCTGGCCCGCCTTCTCCCTTTTGCCACCCCACTGCCTCTTCCAGCCTGTCGCGGTACAGCAGATTCCTCACCCTCTGTACTGCTGTCCTCGCTCGGCTTTCCACCTTCCCAGGTTGGGTCAGTGACTTCATCGTCCACCACCTTCTCTTCCACTTCCTCACTCTGCTCAACCTCCTGACTTGTTGACATAACCACTACCTCAGTGATTGACAACTGTGTCTCATCATCTTCCTCAACCTCTTGAGACAGTGATTGGCATTGAGTTATTGCCAACTGTGTCTTATCATCATCCATCTCATTAAACAGTAATTGCCGTTTCCCACCGTCATCTTCTTGTGATTGTGGAAGCTCAAGAGTTTGGGAATCAGGGCACACGATCTATCCCTCTTCAAGCGTTCTTGGCAAGAGGGCCAAATCAAAGAATGGCACTGAAAAGATCTGCTTGGAATATCCGAGTGTGGGAATACTTGTTTGCCCAGACTCTCCATGGTGGGAGAAAGAAGGATCAGGGTGAGGATTGGGTTGAGCAGACTCTTGGCTACTGAAACTGGACTTGGTCGAAGACAGGGTGGTGCTTAAGCGACTGGAAGCATTAACTGCTGCAATCCAACCAACTATCTGGTTGCACTGGTCTGATTTCAAGAGTGGTGTCCTGCGCCACCCTGCAAACTGGGACATGAAGCTAGGTATCGTGGATGATTGTTTTTCTTGTGCTCTGGCAGCAGGCACTGTTTCACCCCACCCAGGGCCACGGCCTCTGCGTGCAACATCAGCATCACGGCCACTGCCCCGTTGCTTACTGCTCGGCTTCTTCATATTAAATGTTATATATGATTGAAAGTCTGTCACACATACAGTAGTGTAGGATTTAGAAGTGTATGCGCAAACAAATTTAAAAAGGTGAAACAATTAAATGAAGTGGCTCACTGCTGGTAATGGACGGTATGGTGCTTCAAACTAAAAATTGAGGACGCCACACCTCAAATAGAAGGACAATAACATAAATATAGAAGCGAGCACTCAGGGCTATGGCACACACTCAGATTTTATTATTTAAAATATCACTAATAAAAATGACATAAAATGGATAAGAAAATATATAAAACAATTTAAAACAATAACTATGGTCGACCATGAAATACAGCAAAGATAGGGATTCCAATAATAAATAATATTAAGTGAAGTAAATCAACTGTATGACTAGTGCTGGATATTGAACTACGTTATAATAAAATTACATTGATAAATATAATAAGAACATAGATAAGGTGACTTAATGTGAACAAAGGTGATTGAAATCCAGCGCGTAATAGCGCAAATTGCTGAAAATATTGCTGAAGATATTCGCTGAATGAAAAGTTCCTGTGGGGAGTTGGTAAGTCCGAATATATGGTATATATACCACCGCACAGAAAGACTTGGCTAATTTGAATGCAGTCCCGTAATAAACTCAGCTGTGGTCTTACCTCTGCCTGGAAGGAGCCGTCCGAGATCTGGTCTCCTATATTCAGGCGAAGTTTCTTGAGGACGCTGAGTAGACTGTGATGTCCGCCACTCTGTCTCCACGGGTTCCACGCTGGTCTCGCTCAAGTCTCGCGACGTTTAGAGCGGAACTTTTCGTTTCGTAGCAGCGCTTACTCGGATATCCCGGACAGTGTTAGCAGCACGGAGAAGCAGTTGTTCATAAATCTTTTTCAAAGCATGGCCATGCTAAAAGTCCTTAATGGGGAGGTAGTTGCGGAGTGTCTGTTACCCAGACGCGTTTCGGGATATTCCAATCCCTTCCTCAGTGGTAACTCCTGCAACTCATACCCCCTAATTTATAGGCATACCTCAGGTCCTGCATAAACTCTGGTTGTTGTAATCCGGAGTAGGAGTACCAAAATCAATCTCCGCCATAATGCGGTTTCAGTGCGTTTCTGTTGCGGTTTTTCATATGTAGATGCGTTTTTTGCGTAATTCCGCAAAAAACGCATCTACATATGAAAAACCGCAACAGAAACGCACTGAAACCGCATTATGGCGGAGATTGATTTTGGTACTCCTACTCCGGATTACAACAACCAGAGTTTATGCAGGACCTGAGGTATGCCTATAAATTAGGGGGTATGAGTTGCAGGAGTTACCACTGAGGAAGGGATTGGAATATCCCGAAACGCGTCTGGGTAACAGACACTCCGCAACTACCTCCCCATTAAGGACTTTTAGCATGGCCATGCTTTGAAAAAGATTTATGAACAACTGCTTCTCCGTGCTGCTAACACTGTCCGGGATATCCGAGTAAGCGCTGCTACGAAACGAAAAGTTCCGCTCTAAACGTCGCGAGACTTGAGCGAGACCAGCGTGGAACCCGTGGAGACAGAGTGGCGGACATCACAGTCTACTCAGCGTCCTCAAGAAACTTCGCCTGAATATAGGAGACCAGATCTCGGACGGCTCCTTCCAGGCAGAGGTAAGACCTAGGGATGAGCGAACTCGAACTGTATAGTTCGGGTTCGTACCGAATTTTGGGGTGTCCGTGACACGGACCCGAACCCGGACATTTTCGTAAAAGTCCGGGTTCGGGTTCGGTGTTCGTCGCTTTCTTCGCGCTTTTGTGACGCTTTCTTGGCGCTTTTTGAAAGGCTGCAAAGCAGCCAATCAACAAGCGTCATACTACTTGCCCCAAGAGGCCATCACAGCCATGCCTACTATTGGCATGGCTGTGATTGGCCAGAGCACCATGTGACCCAGCCTCTATTTAAGCTGGAGTCACATAGCGCCGCCCGTCACTCTGCTCTGATTAGCGTAGGGAGAGGTTGCGGCTGCGACAGTAGGGCGAGATTAGGCAGATTAACTCCTCCAAAGGACTTGATTAACTGATCGATCTGCAGCTGTGGACCATTGAGCTGCTGATCCTCAATTGCTCACTGTTTTTAGGCTGCACAGACCGTTTGTCAGTCTCATTTTTCTGGGGTGATCGGCGGCCATTTTGTGTCTTGTGGTGCGCCAGCACAAGCTGCGACCAAGTGCATTTAACCCTCAATGGTGTGGTTGTTTTTTGGCTAAAGCCTACATCAGGGTGAAGCTGTCACACCAAGTGCATTTAACCAGCAATAGTCTGTTCATTTTTTGGCCATATACAAAATCAGGGGCAAGCTGCGCCTGTCACCAAGTGCATTTAACCCTCAATGGTGTGGTTGTTTTTTGGCTAAAGCCTACATCAGGGTGAAGCTGTCACACCAAGTGCATTTAACCAGCAATAGTCTGTTCATTTTTTGGCCATATACAAAATCAGGGGCAAGCTGCGCCTGTCACCAAGTGCATTTAACCCTCAATGGTGTGGTTGTTTTTTGGCTAAAGCCTACATCAGGGTGAAGCTGTCACACCAAGTGCATTTAACCAGCAATAGTCTGTTCATTTTTTGGCCATATCCCAGTCTAATTCTGTCACTAAATCCATACCGGTCACCCAGCGCCTAAATACTAGGCCTCAAATTTATATCCAGCTAAATCTGTCCCTAGTGCTGTAGCTGGGCGAGTTATTTAGTGTCCGTTCAAGCACATTTCTTGTTCTGGGTTGAAATACAATTCCCAATTTAGCAATTTCATAATTTAGTGGTTCCTGCTATATCAGAGCTATTTGAAATCTATCCCAAAAAGGGTATATAATATTGAAGGTGCACATAGGGTCATTCAGAATAACTTCACACACACCCGCTACTGTGTATTTCCAAGTCTAATTCTGTCACTAAACCCATACCTGTCACCCAGCGCCTAAATACTAGGCCTCAAATTTAAATCCCTCTAAATCTCTCGTTACCGTTGTCCTGTTGTAGCTGGGAAAGTTATTTAGTGCCCGTCAAAGCACATTTTTTGTTCTGGGTTGAAGTACAATTCCCAATTTAGCAATTTCATAATTTAGTGGTTCCTGCTATATCAGAGCTATTTGAAATCTATCCCAAAAAGGGTATATAATATTGAAGGTGCACATAGGGTCATTCAGAATAACTTCACACACACCCGCTACTGTGTATTTCCAAGTCTAATTCTGTCACTAAACCCATACCTGTCACCCAGCGCCTAAATACTAGGCCTCAAATTTAAATCCCTCTAAATCTCTCGTTACCGTTGTCCTGTTGTAGCTGGGAAAGTTATTTAGTGCCCGTCAAAGCACATTTTTTGTTCTGGGTTGAAGTACAATTCCCAATTTAGCAATTTCATAATTTAGTGGTTCCTGCTATATCAGAGCTATTTGAAATCTATCCCAAAAAGGGTATATAATATTGAAGGTGCACATAGGGTCATTCAGAATAACTTCACACACACCCGCTACTGTGTATTTCCAAGTCTAATTCTGTCACTAAACCCATACCTGTCACCCAGCGCCTAAATACTAGGCCTCAAATTTAAATCCCTCTAAATCTCTCGTTACCGTTGTCCTGTTGTAGCTGGGAAAGTTATTTAGTGCCCGTCAAAGCACATTTTTTGTTCTGGGTTGAAGTACAATTCCCAATTTAGCAATTTCATAATTTAGTGGTTCCTGCTATATCAGAGCTATTTGAAATCTATCCCAAAAAGGGTATATAATATTGAAGGTGCACATAGGGTCATTCAGAATAACTTCACACACACCCGCTACTGTGTATTTCCAAGTCTAATTCTGTCACTAAACCCATACCTGTCACCCAGCGCCTAAATACTAGGCCTCAAATTTAAATCCCTCTAAATCTCTCGTTACCGTTGTCCTGTTGTAGCTGGGAAAGTTATTTAGTGCCCGTCAAAGCACATTTTTTGTTCTGGGTTGAAGTACAATTCCCAATTTAGCAATTTCATAATTTAGTGGTTCCTGCTATATCAGAGCTATTTGAAATCTATCCCAAAAAGGGTATATAATATTGAAGGTGCACATAGGGTCATTCAGAATAACTTCACACACACCCGCTACTGTGTATTTCCAAGTCTAATTCTGTCACTAAACCCATACCTGTCACCCAGCGCCTAAATACTAGGCCTCAAATTTAAATCCCTCTAAATCTCTCGTTACCGTTGTCCTGTTGTAGCTGGGAAAGTTATTTAGTGCCCGTCAAAGCACATTTTTTGTTCTGGGTTGAAGTACAATTCCCAATTTAGCAATTTCATAATTTAGTGGTTCCTGCTATATCAGAGCTATTTGAAATCTATCCCAAAAAGGGTATATAATATTGAAGGTGCACATAGGGTCATTCAGAATAACTTCACACACACCCGCTACTGTGTATTTCCAAGTCTAATTCTGTCACTAAATCCATACCGGTGACCCAGCGCCTAAATACTAGGCCTCAAATTTAATTCCCTCTAAATCTCTCGTTACCCACCGCTGTACTGTTGTTGCTGGGCAAGATATTTAGTGTCCGTCAAAGCACATTTTTTGTTCTGGGTTGAAGTACAATTCCCAATTTAGCAATTTCATAATTTAGTGGTTTCTGCTATATCAGAGCTATTTGAAATCTATCCCTAAAAGGGTATATAATATTGAAGGTGCACATAGGGTCATTCAGAATAACTTCACACACACGCTACTGTGCATTTCCAAGTCTAATTCTGTCACTAAATCCATACCGGTCACCCAGCGCCTAAATACTAGGCCTCAAACGCAGCCGCCTGTCTACAGCCAATGTGGACAAGCTGACGTTCATAAAAATGAACCAGGCATGGATCCCACAGGATCTGTCCGTCCCTTGTCCAGATTAGACATTAACTACCTCCCCTTAACCATATATTATTGGACTCCAGGGCACTTCCTCATTCAATCCTATTTTTATTTTCATTTTACCATTATATTGCGAGGCTACCCAAAGTTGAATGAACCTCTCCTCTGTCTGGGTGCCGGGGCCTAAATATATGCCAATGGACTGTTCCAATGTTGGGTGACGTGAAGCCTGATTCTCTGCTATAACATGCAGACTGATTCTCTGCTGACATGAAGCCAGATCCTCTGTTACGGGACCTCTCTCCTCTGCCTGTGTGCTGGGCCTAAATTTATGAAAATGGACTCTTACAGTGGTGGGTGACGTGAAGCCTGATTCTCTGCTATGATATGAAGACTGATTCTCTGCTGACATGAAGCCAGATTCTCTGTTACGGGACCTCTCTCCTCTGCCTGGGTGCTGGGCCTAAATTTATGACAATGGACTGTTGCAGTGGTGGCTGACGTGAAGCCTGATTCTCTGCTATGACATGCAGACTGATTCTCTGCTGACATGAAGCCAGATCCTCTGTTACGGGACCTCTCTCCTCTGCCTGTGTGTGTGCTGGGCCTAAATATATGCCAATGGACTGTTGCAGTGGTGGCTGACGTGAAGCCTCATTCTCTGCTATGACATGCAGACTGATTCTCTGCTGACATGAAGCCAGATTCTCTGTTACGGGACCTCTCTCCTCTGCCTGTGTGTGTGCTGGGCCTAAATATATGCCAATGGACTGTTGCAGTGGTGGCTGACGTGAAGCCTCATTCTCTGCTATGACATGCAGACTAATTCTCTGCTGACATGAAGACAGATTCTCTGTTACGGGACCTCCCTCCTCTGCCTGGGTGCTGGGCCTAAATATATGCCAATGGACTGTTGCAGTGGTGGCTGACGTGAAGCCTCATTCTCTGCTATGACATGCAGACTGATTCTCTGCTGACATGAAGCCAGATTGTCTGTTACGGGACCTCTCTCCTCTGCCTGGGTGCTGGGTAGTGTTGAGCGCGAATATTCGAAAAGCAAATTTTTTTCGCGAATATCGCAACTTCGCGATTTCGCGAATATTTTGAATATAGTGCTATATATTCGTAAAAACGAATATTTGTTTTTTGTTTTTTCCCCCCCCCACAAAATTACAGTACACATATAATTGATTGTTTCCCAAAGGTCCAACAGCTCAGATCTTACTCACATTGCCTAGAAAGTGATTGAGGCGCGAATCTTCGTAAGGCGATGTTATTAGCGCACATGCGAATATCGGCACGTCCCAGAACAGAGGCAAAGGGCTTTGCATTCATACATTAGTGAATTGAGTTGCGAATCTTCGTAAGGCGATTTTATTAGCGCACATGCGAATATCGGCACGTCCCAGAACAGAGGCAAAGGGCTTTGCATTCATACATTAGTGAATTGAGTTGCGAATCTTCGTAAGGCGAGTTTATTAGCGCACATGCGAATATCGACACGTCCCAGAACAGAGGCAAAGGGCTTTGCATTCATACATTAGTGAATTGAGTTGCGAATCTTCGTAAGGCGATTTTATTAGCGCACATGCGAATATCTACACTTGTCCCAGAACAGAGGCAAAGGGCTTTGCATTCATACATTAGTGATTGAATTGAGCTGCGAATCTTCGTAAGGCGATTTTATTAACGCAAATGCAAATATCTACACTTGTCCCCAGAACAGAGAGGCAAAGGCCTGTGCATTCATATAGTATAGCACCATATTCGCGAATACGTAGAACTTCGTAAAATTCGATTTACGAATATTCGTATTTTTTATTTTACTTTCCACCTTACAGATTACATTGATCTGTACTCTGTCAACTACTGTCATCACCCCCCACTGTATCTCGATTGATTCCCAAAAGTCTCACATTCCCTAGAAAGTGATTGAGGTGCGAATCTTCGTAAGGCGATTTTATTAGCGCACATGCGAATATCTACACTTGTCCCAGAACAGAGGCAAAGGGCATTGCATTCATACATTAGTGATTGAATTGAGTTGCGAATCTTCGTAAGGCGATTTCATTAGCGCACATGTGAATTTTGCATAGCATATGTATTATGCGATAATTCGAATTATCGCATATGCGAAATAATAACGAATTTGAATAATCGCGAATATTTTACGAATATTCTTTTGAATATTCACAAAATTTCGCGAATTCGAATATGGGACATGCCGCTCAACACTAGTGCTGGGCCTAAATTTATGACAATGGACTGTTGCAGTGGTGGCTGACGTGAAGCCTCATTCTCTGCTATGACATGCAGACTGATTCTCTCTCTGCTGACATGAAGCCAGATTCTCTGTTACGGGACCTCTCTCCTCTGCCTGTGTGTGTGCTGGGCCTAAATATATGCCAATGGACTGTTGCAGTGGTGGCTGACGTGAAGCCTCATTCTCTGCTATGACATGCAGACTAATTCTCTGCTGACATGAAGACAGATTCTCTGTTACGGGACCTCTCTCCTCTGCCTGGGTGCCGGGGCCTAAATATCTGAGAATGGACTGTTCCAGTGGTGGGTGACGGGAAGCCAGATTCTCTGCTATGGAACCTCTCTCCAATTGATTTTGGTTAATTTTTATTTATTTAATTTTTATTTTAATTCATTTCCCTATCCACATTTGTTTGCAGGGGATTTACCTACATGTTGCTGCCTTTTGCAGCCCTCTAGCTCTTTCCTGGGCTGTTTTACAGCCTTTTTAGTGCCGAAAAGTTCGGGTCCCCATTGACTTCAATGGGGTTCGGGTTCGGGACGAAGTTCGGATCGGGTTCGGATCCCGAACCCGAACATTTCCGGGATGTTCGGCCGAACTTCTCGAACCCGAACATCCAGGTGTTCGCTCAACTCTAGTAAGACCACAGCTGAGTTTATTACGGGACTGCATTCAAATTAGCCAAGTCTTTCTGTGCGGTGGTATATATACCATATATTCGGACTTACCAACTCCCCACAGGAACTTTTCATTCAGCGAATATCTTCAGCAATATTTTCAGCAATTTGCGCTATTACGCGCTGGATTTCAATCACCTTTGTTCACATTAAGTCACCTTATCTATGTTCTTATTATATTTATCAATGTAATTTTATTATAACGTAGTTCAATATCCAGCACTAGTCATACAGTTGATTTACTTCACTTAATATTATTTATTATTGGAATCCCTATCTTTGCTGTATTTCATGGTCGACCATAGTTATTGTTTTAAATTGTTTTATATATTTTCTTATCCATTTTATGTCATTTTTATTAGTGATATTTTAAATAATAAAATCTGAGTGTGTGCCATAGCCCTGAGTGCTTGCTTCTATATTTATGTAAATTTAAAAAGGTATTTGGGATGTGGAAACGTCACACAGGAGATATCCCGCAGATAATTTCAATGCTGTCACCAGCGACTAATGAAAAATTACAGGGAATGTCACAGGTGTTTGGGATGAGGAAACATTATTCAGGAGAGGTACCACGGGTAATGTCACTGTACGCAGCATCTACGCAAAAAATTACACTTTATGTCACAGATACATTTTTGAAGAGCCCACTTTACACTGCTGATATGCCGCTGGTAATGTCACTTTCCGCTGCAGACACCATCTACGGAAAAAGTACACTGGATGTCACAGATAAATGTTTTCAGTGCACACTTCATACTGTATATAAGGCACAGCTAATGTCACCACTGTCTGCAGTGGACACCGTCTACGGAAAAAGGTCACTGGATGTCACAGATATTTTTTGCATGCGCACACTTTACGATCGAGATGTGGCGCAGCTAATGTCACTGTTCGCAGCGGACACCGTCTACGGAAAAAGTACACTGGATGTCACAGATATTTTTTGGATGCGCACACTTTACACTGGAGATCTGGCGCAGCTAATGTCACTGCCTGCAGCGGACACCGTCTATGGAAAAAGTACACTGGATGTCACAGATATTTTTTGATTGCACACACTTTACTCTGGAGATGTGGCGCAGCTAATGTCACTGTCTGCAGCGGACACCGTCTACGGAAAAAGGTCACTGGATGTCACAGATATTTTTTGCATGCACACACTTTACACTGGAGATGTGGCGCAGCTAATGTCACTGCCCGCAGCGGACACCGTCTATAGAAAAAGTACACTGGATGTCACAGATATTTTTTGATTGCACACACTTTACACTGGAGATGTGGCGCAGCTAATGTCACTGCCCGCAGCGGACACCGTCTATAGAAAAAGTACACTGGATGTCACAGATATTTTTTGATTGCACACACTTTACACTGGAGATGTGGCGCAGCTAATGTCACTGCCCGCAGCGGACACCGTCTATAGAAAAAGTACACTGGATGTCACAGATATTTTTTGATTGCACACACTTTACTCTGGAGATGTGGCGCAGCTAATGTCACTGTCCGCAGCGGACACCGTCTACGGAAAAAGGTCACTGGATGTCACAGATATTTTTTGATTGCACACACTTTACTCTGGAGATGTGGCGCAGCTAATGTCACTGTCTGCAGCGGACACCGTCTACGGAAAAAGGTCACTGGATGTCACAGATATTTTTTGCATGCACACACTTTACACTGGAGATGTGGCGCAGCTAATGTCACTGCCCGCAGCGGACACCGTCTATAGAAAAAGTACACTGGATGTCACAGATATTTTTTGATTGCACACACTTTACACTGGAGATGTGGCGCAGCTAATGTCACTGTCCGCAGCGGACACCGTCTATAGAAAAAGTACACTGGATGTCACAGATATTTTTTGATTGCACACACTTTACACTGGAGATGTGGCGCAGCTAATGTCACTGCCCGCAGCGGACACCGTCTATAGAAAAAGTACACTGGATGTCACAGATATTTTTTGATTGCACACACTTTACTCTGGAGATGTGGCGCAGCTAATGTCACTGTCCGCAGCGGACACCGTCTACGGAAAAAGGTCACTGGATGTCACAGATATTTTTTGCATGCACACACTTTACACTGGAGATGTGGCGCAGCTAATGTCACTGTCCGTAGCGGACACCGTCTATTGAAAAAAGGATACTGTATGGCTACATGCAAACAAACGTATGTGTCTTGCGGTCTGCAAATTGCGGATCCGCAAAAAAAACTGATGACATCCGTTTGGCATCCTTTTTTTTTTTTTTTAGCGGATCAGTTTTTTTTTGTGGATCCATTGTAATAATGCCTATCCATGTCCTCAAAACGGACAAGAATAGGACATGCTCTATTTTTTTGCAGCGCTATGGAACGGACATACGGATTCGTATAGTACACGGTGTGCTGTCAGCATTTTTTACGGACCCATTGAAATTAATAGGTCCGCATCCTATCCGCAAAAAAAAAGAACGGACACGGAAACAAAATACGTTTGTGTGCATGTAGCCTATGTCTCCGATATTTTTTGATTGCGCACACTTTACACTGCAGATGTGGCACTGGTTATGTCACTGTCAAAAGTGGACACCGTCTATTGAAAAAGTACACTGTGAGTCACAGATATTTTTGGGATGCTCACACTTTACACAGGAGATGTGGATGTCACTTTCCGCAGCGGACACCGTCTACGCAAAAAGTACACTGGATGTTAGATATTTTTGTGATGCTCACACTTTACATTGTAGATGTGGCGCAGCTAATGTCACTGTCTGCAGCAGACACCATCTATGGAAAAAGGACACTGGATGTCACAGATATTTTTTGGATGCACACACTTTACACTGGAGATGTGGCGCAGCTAATGTCACTGTCCGCAGTGGACACTGTCTATTGAAAAAGTGCACTGGATGTCAGATATGTTTGGGATGCGCACACTTTACATCCAATGTTGCTGTCTGCAGCAGTCTAACTTTTTTATGCTATTTAGAGCAGGATACGCTAAAAATACATATTGCTGTCCTTAGTAGGACCTTTGGGTCTGTAAAGTTTTAGCTATTTAGCGCAGGTTGCGCTAAAAATATAGATTGATGTTGCCAAAGTTTTGGTGGTAATAATATTCCAAAATCACTCCCGACACTGTCGGGCTACGGCATTACAGTGAGGGCAGTACTTAGCTGCACGTTTATTGGCTGTGTAGCAGCCAAGAAACGTGCGAGGCCGAATACCGCCATGTGCCGCCAAGCATTGAGATGCTCGAGCTGAACAGGTGTTCGGCCGAGCATGCTCGATCATTACTACTTCTAAGCCTTCTAACATCCCAAAAATATATAATTCATTTACAAAATGATCCAAACATGAAGTAGACATATGGGAAATGTAAATAAATAACTATTGAAGAAGGTGTCACTATCTGTTTTAAAAGCAGGGAAACTGAAATGTTTAAAATTGCAATTTTTAAAAAATAATTGTAAAAAAAAAAAAATATTTAACATTTTGACTCATGAAGTACAATATGTGACAAGAAAACAATGTCAGAATGTCTTGGATAAGTAAAATAATTTTAAAGTTATCACCACATAAAGTGACACGTCAGATTTGCAAAAAATGGCCTGGTCCTTAAGGTGAAAAATGGCAGGGACCTGAAGGAGTTAATAAATATATCACCAGGTTTCTTTGAGGACAAGTTGTCAGGTCTTTAAAAAAAAGCTTGAAAACCCTTCCTCTGTACATGAAAACAAATAGCCTGCCTAAATGCTTCAATGCCAGAGAGAAAAGCCGGGAACCTGCTGGTAGGAACGTCATTTCATGACATTTTATTGATTTTCTTTTTGGACACCACACAGACAGATGGGATTCCTGAAGAGCAATGAACCTGTAAGTACATTACTCTGTTCATCAAATAATTTACCATGATGTCCATGCCCAAGCTCAAGTTCCATTACAGCCCATCTAGATCTTTCAGTCTTGATTTACTTAGGTCATCTTAACTTCTATCTATGGTACCTTGTTGGTTCATATCAATGATTACCTTGTGTGATTTTTAAAAAATTGCATAGGGCATCACCACCAAGAGCAGACCTTACCTATCTCTATAGTGGATGTAACTGGAATAAGTGAAGGAGATGGTGGAAAAGGTTGAAACCACTCAATGGGTGTTACATTGGTGGTGTGTTCCCGCTGCTGCCCAGCTTCCCTTATATAGCATCGCTAGGGTTTATCTCTCATTTGTTTTTGTATTCTGATATTCTCTGTGGCACTGCAAGTGCTTAGTTGCTTAGTTTTTGTGTGCACCTGCTTGACTAATGGGGTAAGCATCCCTGTTATACATTGTATGGTGTGACCCACCTTTGGCCTCAGCAACAGGTCTGGTCTGCGTTATCTAGTTTGTCTGTCTGTGGACCATGTTCTGTCTGACTCCCTAGTCTGTGTGTCTGCTGTCTTACCTGACCTGTTCCTGTTACCCTAATCTGTTAGTCTTCTCTTGTCTGGATCCTGCCTCTGTGCTGCCTGCCTTGATCCTAGGACTGTTTCTCAGATTTGCATACATTCTGACTGGCTCACCTCGGCCGGGTTCTGACTGTGTGTATTGTCTAATCCCTTGGCGCCTTGTACCAATGTCTTTAAGAACTTGTATTTTATTAATTTATATACCTTGCTATTCTTGACTTTAAAGCTATCAGTCATGGACAGGACCACCCACTGGACTTCTGAGCTCTGAATGTAAAGGAACTTAAATTAATAAAATCTATTTTCTGATGATTCTTCTCCAACAGAACAATATATCAACCTACTCAGCAACTCCTGCTCTATATTATGGTGCCCAGAGAGTGGACAATATGCACAATGTGACAGGCCCCCTTTAAGTTAATAAATAGCAATAGTGTTATTAAACATTGATCGTAATTAATTACTAATAATATCTAGTTGTCATAGTTATGCAGTATAGTATTTGCTACTTAGTATAATGAACATGTTGAATTTTGGATCTCATGAAACCTCTGCCTACAGTTTGTAGGTTCTCCACATGTTCTCCAAATGTATGTCAGGAATAGTGAACAGGAATAATGCCTGCCGAATAGGTAAGAGGACAAAACATTTTTCTGCCGTCTCTTCCAGCTATTTTTTTTATTACTTACTTATTGAAAAATCTAATTTTCTTCTGCCACTTAAAGAGAAGAAAGACACAACTTTTATTACAAATTAACATTTCTGATATTCTTCTTGAACCATCAGGGGTGGACTGAGAGGCATCTGGATCCTTGGCCATAATGTCTTGGACACCTAATCCATCACTATAGCCATGATACACAAGGTTTAGATTAATGAAGAACTTTTAAAGGTTGCCTATTATTTGTACCCGCAAATCTGGAACATCACAGCTCCATACACTGGGTAGTGGCTGTGAAAACTTCTGCACCATAACTCCGATTCATTTATATGGCAGCAGTGCTGCAGTAGTATTTATGAGCACTAGCCAGTGTATGGGGCCATGGTTGAGGGAATGCTATGGCTCAGACACTCACTGATATGATATTGACAACGTGTTCTAAGGAAAGTTCATCGGTATTACAGTCTCAGAAATACCCTGTAACTATCTTCGGTGAATATAGTATGTTCATCAAGAGACCGAACACAACAATTCTGCCACCCACTACAATGTGTAATTTACATGGGTTGGACTTGTAGTAAATATATTTTTCTTGCAGAAGCAATTACTGCCACTTGGCAGAATTCCCTGTTCTCTGCAGGATTCATTCACTGTGTGTAGTCCTATATTAGATCAGCTTGAAATACGGCAAGTTTATTCCAAGGGAAATGAGTCACAGCACCTGTGATTGGGTTAAGCAAGGGACACAATAATGGTCTGCCCGGCAAGTGCTGTTTGCTGACATTTGCTTTGCCTCTCCTGGCCCCGGCGTCTGAAGAATTGGCCTTTGTTAGACCTGCGACAATTACACAACTCAGCATCCACAGTCAGGAATAGAAACCTTCTTTCCAAGTCATTACTTGTGATTCCAACAAGTGAACAACGGCTCGTAGCTGGAGAGTCAGCACACTGTTCTGTTGTTCGTGGTGGAGCCTTTGGTCATGACCTTTTGGGCTTCATCGTGTTATCTACAGGAAAGGAGACTGCTAGAGTATATGTTCTATTCCCCTTATAATATGCTTAAGTAATAAATTATTCTGGGTATAACAGAGACTAAGCTGAGACAGTTCCTTCTCTGTGACCAAGTTAATTTGATTGAGAAGAAATATCTAGCACTGCCCTATACAATGTATGGAACTGTGCTTTGTATGCAGGGGGGGTCAAGAGTTGGACCCTATATAATAATTGGTTATTAGTGTTGGGCAAGCACCAAAGTGCTAAAGTAGAACACTTCACGATGCTCAGGTGTTCTACCAAGCACCCGAGCACAATGGAAGCCAGGATTTGAATTCTCAACATTGTACATTAGAGACAAGGACCTTATTCACTCAGCTATAAAGCTAAACACTAAACTGTGTCAGAAAAAAACTCTTAGTAGTTTCTGATGTAGCGAGTATTCCTATTTAGCAGAAGACTTATTTTATATTTCTATGCAGGTTAACATGCAGCTCTATAGGGTAGTGGCTAACATCCTTGCCTCTAATGTACAAGGTTGGGAGTTAGAATCCTGGCAGAAACATTTATATAGATAAATAAGTTTTTAGCCACAATATATTTACATATATTATTATATATTTAGAATATATAATATATTATATGTAAATATATTATGGCTAAAAATATCAGTAGTAGTTTCACACATATTATGCATTCATATATATCAGAAGTATGATTTTATCTATCTATATATATATTTATTTATTTATTTATTTTTAAGTAATTACTAGTAATTACAGCTTTTGGTTCCAGCTTTAAGCCATACCTCACACCAGAGGTTATTGGCCCAAGCAGGTTCCCGCTTCTGTGTATCACCACGCCGTGGTATAAAAACTAGTGATACACGGCATGAGTGTACATAATATTGCCAGGCCTCGGTTTCGGAGGCAATTGGCTGTAGTAGGCTGATGGTGCACTCTTCTCCTGATGCAGTGCACTTAGGTGCACGAAACTAGTTGAGAAATTACCATACGTGGCGGTGGCCATGGAGTCGGTATCTGTTGGCATACTAGCCATAGCAGCGGCTCTCCTGTGTGCCTTAGCCCAGCACCTCAATTTTATTCAGTGCAGGGGCATCAATGTGCGCTGCCACCCACTGCAACTGTAGTCCTAGCACCACAGTTCCTTCATGTTAGGATATCCTGCTTTATCTATTCCCACATTAGTCAGCATCATAACCATGTGGGTGTAGCCCTTTTGTGCTGGTGGCTTTAGTTTGTGGGACCCACCTTTTCCGCTACTGTTACATTTACCTCTCTTTCAGTGGCGGTATTAGTGTCCTTATTAGGTGAGGTACCATAATTAAGTGATACCTACTTTCTTAATCCAGGTGGTAGTTGGCGATTGGGTATATACCCCTCTATTTTACCTTAGTACTCCATTAATAAAGATTTGTTATTTTGTTTTAGCACTCCTCTTCATAATATAAATTATCTTGCTGAAATTGAGGACATGTACCACCACACCTTATTTAATTTTTGTTTTGTTTCCTGAAGTTTCCGCATCCCAAAAAATATCTGTAATATACAGTGTACTTTTTCAATGGACGGTGTCCGCTTCTGACAGTGACATAACCAGTGCCACATCTGCAGTGTAATGTGTGCTCTGAAAAAATGCATTTGTGACATACAGTGTACTTTTTTGCGTAGACGCTGCGTACAGTGACATTACCCGTGGTACCTCTCCTGTATAACGTTCCCTCATCCCAAATACCTGTGACATTCCCTGTAATTTTTCATTAGACAGCATTGACATTCTCTGCGGGATATCTCCTGTGTGACGTTTCCACATCCTTTCTAAATTTGTTTGCGCATACACTTCCAAATCCTACACTACTGTACGTGTGACAGACTTTCAATCATATATAACATTTAATATGAAGAAGACGAGCAGTAAGGGACGGGGCAGTGGCCATTATGCTAATGGTGCATACAGAGGACATGGCCCTGGGCGCGGTGAAACTGTGCCTGCTTCCAGAGCACAAGAAAAACAATCATCCACGATACCTAGCTTCATGTCCCAGGTTGTAGGGTGGCGCAGGACGACTCTTGATGTCACACCTGTGCGACCAGGTGGTCGGTTGGATTGCAGCAGATAATGCTTCCAGTCGCTTAGGCACCACCCTATCTTCCTCCATGTCCAGTCTCAGTAGCCAAGAGTCTGTTCAACCCAATCCTCACCCTGATCCTCCTTCCTCCCACCATGGAGAGTCTGGGCAAACAAGTGATACCACACTCGGATATTCCTCTATTCAGCACCATTCCTTGATTTGTCTCTCTCTCCAAGCACGCTTGAAGAGGGACAGATCTTGTGCCCTGATTCCCAAACTCTTGAGTATCAACAATCACAAGAAGATGACGGTGGGGAACAGAAATTACTGTTTAATGAGGTGAATGATGATGAGACACAGTTGCCAAAACTGAACGACAATTATTGTCTCAAGAGGTTGATGAAGAGGATGAAACACAGTTGTCAATCACTAGGGCAGTGGTTAGGTCAACAAGTCAGGAGAATAAGCAGAGTGAAGAAGTGGAAGAGGAGGTGGTGGAGGCTGAAGTCACTCACCCAACCTGTGAAGGTGGAAAGCCGAGCAAGGACAGCAGTACAGAGGGGAAGGGATCTGCTGCAACGCAACAGGCTGGAAGAGGCAGTGGGGTGGCAAAAGGGAGAAGGTGGGCCAGACCAAACAGTCCCACAACTGTTACCCGGAGCACCCCCTTGCAGAAATCTCCCTTGCCAAGTGGTAGGTGTCTGGCACTTTTTTTAGGAAAGTGCGGATGACATAAGAATTGTAATTTGCAACCTGTTCTATACAAAAATGAGCAGTGGCGTAAACACTAGCAACCTCACCAGCATGATCCACCACATGGCATAAAAGCATTGTAATAGGGGGCCGAACGCCTGGGTCCACAATCGGTGTCTGTGGGTCACACCACTGCCTCCTCTTCCCCTGAGTTACGTGCTGTCCAATCCCCTGTCTAAGGAGCAGTCCGGGATGCCTCCCGCCATGCACCTGGACTTTTGCAAGCAGCATCAGTGACCACATCCACTTCCATGTCCCAGCGCAGTGTACAAATGTCCTTACCCCAGGCATTTGAACGTAAGCGCAAATACCCAGCCACACACCCACAGGCCATAGGAACTAAATGCGCAGCTTTAAAAAATTACTGGCCCTGGAAATGTTCCCATTTGGGCTTGTAGACACTGAGGCCCTCTGCGGCATCATGTCAGTGGCCATCCTGCGTTATGCAGTCCCCAGCAGCCACTATTTTCAAGGTGTGCCATGCCCGCCTTACACCAACATGTGTCACATAACTTCACACGTATCCTGACCAACGTAGTTGCTGGGAAGGTCCACTTAACCACGGACACATGGACAAGTGCATTCGGCAAGGGAAGCTACATTTCCTTGACGCCACACTGGGTTAATTTTGTGGAGGCCGGGAGCGAGTTGTACCCTGGGATGGCACAGGTGGTACCGACGCCAAGGATTGCGGGCCCTATGTCAATCAGGGTTTTCGCCAGCACCTACGTATGTGGCTCTAACTCACACTTCTTCTCCTCTGCCTCCTCCTCCACTTCCACCTCCAAATTATCCGCGTGCAGCACCAGTCAGTCATCAGTCGGTAGCTGGAAGCAGTGTAGCACTGCAGTGGGGAAGCAGCAACAGGCCGAGCTTAAGCTGATATGTTTAGCGGGAAAAAAGCACACCGCCACAGAGCTGTGGCAGGAGATAAGATACCAGTGCTGCTGGTGGCATTATAATAGATTTGTGTATCCGCCTGTAAACTGAAAATGCTGACAGGTTGACTCTTATAAAAATGAACAAGGCCTGGATTGACCATGACTTCTCGACTCCACCAGAAGAAAGCTGATGAACATAAAGGCACTCTAAATGTGTTGTTTATAATGTACTGAATACACTGTATTCCCATGCACCCCTTCTACCACAAACAAGAGTATATGGTTGAATCTTCCTTTTCTCATCCTCCTCCTCCTCTTCCATCATAATAACATGCTTATTCGTTGCATATAATGCCCTCTCATATATGCCCTTTGCAGCTCAGCTAAAGGCCCTCGCATATAATTTTTTAGAGGGTCAGCTCACCAGCAGGCCCTCACCTACAATGTTTTACAGGGTCAGCTCACCAGCAGGGCCGCACCTAAAATCTTTTACAGAGTCAGCTCACTAGCAGGCCCTCGCATATAATGTTTTACAGGGTCAGCTCACCAGCAGGCCCTCGCATACAATGTTTTACAGAGTCAGCTCACCAGCATGGCCGCACCTAAAATCTTTTACAGAGTCAGCTCACTAGCAGGCCCTCGTATATAATGTTTTACAGGGTCAGCTTACCAGCAGGCCCTCGCATATAATGTTTTAACGGGTCAGCTCACCATCAGGCCCGCACCTAAAATCTTTTATAGTGTCATATCACCAGCAGGCCCTCGCATATAATGTTTTACAGGGTCAGCTCAACAGCAGGCCCTCGCATATAATGTTTCAGAGGGTCAGCTTACCAGCAGGCCCTCCCATATAATGTTTCAGAGGGTCAGCTCACCTGCAGGCCCTCGCCTACAACCTTTCAGAGGGTCAGCTCACCAGCAGGCCCTCAACTACAACCTTTTAAATGGTCAGCTCACCAGCAGGCCCTCACCTACAATCTTTTACAGGGTCAGCTCACCTGCAGGCCCTTGCATAAATTTTTTTAGAGGGTCAGCTCACCAGGGGGCCCTCACCTACAAGTCTAGTCTCACTATCCAAGAATCTGGTCAACACAATCCTCACCACCGGGGGTTGCGTAACTAGTTATCACGGAGGAGTCTCGTTCGTTATCGGAATTAGCCAGACAAATCGATCGACCAACTAAGAACGTCCATGCAACAGAATCGAGAAAGAGCTATCAATCTATCAATCCTTTCCGTGTCTGGGTCGGGTGAGGTTTCCTGTGTTGAGTCAAATTAAACTGCAGGCTCCACTCCTGGTGGTGCCCTTCTGTCAATTCCTTTAGGTTTCAGCTTTGCAACCATACTCCCCCCGGAACCCAAAGACTTTAGTTTCCTGGAAGCTGCTTGGCGGGTTATGCGAAAAACGTCGACGGATCGGCGATCGGCATCGTTTATGTTTGGAATTACGACGGTATCTAATCGTCTTCGAACCTCCGATTTTAATTTTGGATTAATGAAAACATTCTTGGCAAATGCTTTTGCTTTGGTTGCTTTTGCGCCGGTCCAAGAATTTCACCAGCAAAATAGAACCAGAGTCCTATTCCACTATTACTAGCTGAAGTATTCAGGCGACCCAGCCTGCTTTGAACACTGAACATTTTTTCAATGTTCAGCTAAGCAGCAGACCCTCAACCATAATGTTTTAGAGGGTCAACTCAGCAGCAGGCCCTCGCATATAATTCTTTAGAGGGTCAGCTCACCTGCAGCCCCTCGCATATAATTTGTTAGAGGGTCAGCTCACCAGCAGGCCCTCACCTACAATCTTTTACAGGGTCAGCTCACCTGCAGGCCCTCGCATATAATGTTTTACAGGGTCAGCTCAACAGCAGGCCCTCGCATATAATGTTTTAAAGGGTCAGCTCACCATCAGGCCCGCACCTAAAAATTTTTATAGGGTCATATCACCAGCAGGCCCTCGCATATAATGTTTTACAGGGTCAGCTCAACAGCAGGCCCTTGCATATAATGTTTCAGAGGGCCATATTACCAGCAGGCCCTCGCATATAATGTTTCAGAGGGTCAGCTCACCTGCACGCCCTCACCTACAACATTTTAGAGGGCCAGCTCACCAGCAGACCCTCACCTACAATCTTTTACAGGGTCAGCTCACCATCAGGCCCGCACCTAAAATCTTTTATAGTGTCATATCACCAGCAGGCCCTCGCATATAATGTTTTACAGGGTCAGCTCAACAGCAGGCCCTCGCATATAATGTTTCAGAGGGTCAGCTTACCAGCAGGCCCTCCCATATAATGTTTCAGAGGGTCAGCTCACCTGCAGGCCCTCGCCTACAACCTTTCAGAGGGTCAGCTCACCAGCAGGCCCTCAACTACAACCTTTTAAATGGTCAGCTCACCAGCAGGCCCTCACCTACAATCTTTTACAGGGTCAGCTCACCTGCAGGCCCTTGCATAAATTTTTTTAGAGGGTCAGCTCACCAGGGGGCCCTCACCTACAAGTCTAGTCTCACTATCCAAGAATCTGGTCAACACAATCCTCACCACCGGGGGTTGCGTAACTAGTTATCACGGAGGAGTCTCGTTCGTTATCGGAATTAGCCAGACAAATCGATCGACCAACTAAGAACGTCCATGCAACAGAATCGAGAAAGAGCTATCAATCTATCAATCCTTTCCGTGTCTGGGTCGGGTGAGGTTTCCTGTGTTGAGTCAAATTAAACTGCAGGCTCCACTCCTGGTGGTGCCCTTCTGTCAATTCCTTTAGGTTTCAGCTTTGCAACCATACTCCCCCCGGAACCCAAAGACTTTAGTTTCCTGGAAGCTGCTTGGCGGGTTATGCGAAAAACGTCGACGGATCGGCGATCGGCATCGTTTATGTTTGGAATTACGACGGTATCTAATCGTCTTCGAACCTCCGATTTTAATTTTGGATTAATGAAAACATTCTTGGCAAATGCTTTTGCTTTGGTTGCTTTTGCGCCGGTCCAAGAATTTCACCAGCAAAATAGAACCAGAGTCCTATTCCACTATTACTAGCTGAAGTATTCAGGCGACCCAGCCTGCTTTGAACACTGAACATTTTTTCAATGTTCAGCTAAGCAGCAGACCCTCAACCATAATGTTTTAGAGGGTCAACTCAGCAGCAGGCCCTCGCATATAATTCTTTAGAGGGTCAGCTCACCTGCAGCCCCTCGCATATAATTTGTTAGAGGGTCAGCTCACCAGCAGGCCCTCACCTACAATCTTTTACAGGGTCAGCTCACCTGCAGGCCCTCGCATATAATGTTTTACAGGGTCAGCTCAACAGCAGGCCCTCGCATATAATGTTTTAAAGGGTCAGCTCACCATCAGGCCCGCACCTAAAAAATTTTATAGGGTCATATCACCAGCAGGCCCTCGCATATAATGTTTTACAGGGTCAGCTCAACAGCAGGCCCTTGCATATAATGTTTCAGAGGGCCATATTACCAGCAGGCCCTCGCATATAATGTTTCAGAGGGTCAGCTCACCTGCACGCCCTCACCTACAACATTTTAGAGGGCCAGCTCACCAGCAGACCCTCACCTACAATCTTTTACAGGGTCAACTCACCTGCAGGCCCTTGCATAATTTTTTTTAGAGGGTCATCTCACCAGGGGGCCCACACCTACAAGTCTAGTCTCACTATCCAAGAGTCTGGTCAACACAATCCTCACCGCCGGGGGTTGCGTAACTAGTTATCACGGAGGAGTGTCGATTGTTATCAAAATTAGCCAGACAAATCGTTCCACCAACTAAGAACGTCCATGCAACAGAATCGAGAAAGAGCTATCAATCTGTCAATCCTTTCCGTGTCTGGGTCGGGTGAGGTTTCCTGTGTTGAGTCAAATTAAACTGCAGGCTCCACTCCTGGTGGTGCCCTTCTGTCAATTCCTTTAGGTTTCAGCTTTGCAACCATACTCCCCCCGGAACCCAAAGACTTTAGTTTCCTGGAAGCTGCTTGGCGGGTTATGCGAAAAACGTCGACGGATCGGCGATCGGCATCGTTTATGTTTGGAATTACGACGGTATCTAATCGTCTTCGAACCTCCGATTTTAATTTTGGATTAATGAAAACATTCTTGGCAAATGCTTTTGCTTTGGTTGCTTTTGCGCCGGTCCAAGAATTTCACCAGCAAAATAGAACCAGAGTCCTATTCCACTATTACTAGCTGAAGTATTCAGGCGACCCAGCCTGCTTTGAACACTGAACATTTTTTCAATGTTCAGCTAAGCAGCAGACCCTCAACCATAATGTTTTAGAGGGTCAACTCAGCAGCAGGCCCTCGCATATAATTCTTTAGAGGGTCAGCTCACCTGCAGCCCCTCGCATATAATTTGTTAGAGGGTCAGCTCACCAGCAGGCCCTCACCTACAATCTTTTACAGGGTCAGCTCACCTGCAGGCCCTCGCATATAATGTTTTACAGGGTCAGCTCAACAGCAGGCCCTCGCATATAATGTTTTAAAGGGTCAGCTCACCATCAGGCCCGCACCTAAAAAAATTTATAGGGTCATATCACCAGCAGGCCCTCGCATATAATGTTTTACAGGGTCAGCTCAACAGCAGGCCCTTGCATATAATGTTTCAGAGGGCCATATTACCAGCAGGCCCTCGCATATAATGTTTCAGAGGGTCAGCTCACCTGCACGCCCTCACCTACAACATTTTAGAGGGCCAGCTCACCAGCAGACCCTCACCTACAATCTTTTACAGGGTCAACTCACCTGCAGGCCCTTGCATAATTTTTTTTAGAGGGTCATCTCACCAGGGGGCCCACACCTACAAGTCTAGTCTCACTATCCAAGAGTCTGGTCAACACAATCCTCACCGCCGGGGGTTGCGTAACTAGTTATCACGGAGGAGTGTCGATTGTTATCAAAATTAGCCAGACAAATCGTTCCACCAACTAAGAACGTCCATGCAACAGAATCGAGAAAGAGCTATCAATCTGTCAATCCTTTCCGTGTCTGGGTCGGGTGAGGTTTCCCGTGTTGAGTCAAATTAAAATGCAGGCTCTACTCCTGGTGGTGCCCTTCTGTCAATTCCAATACACACAAGAACAATTGGATTGGTAGACGTTCCTATAATACTTAGATAATCACAGCCTGATGAACGTTTAAAATTAAAGAACAAAGCTTTATTTAAAGTCTGTTTAAAAAGAGGGTGGGGAAACCCATATGTCACAATCTGTGACCATCAGGCAACTAATCTTTGAAATATATACAGAGAGGGGAGCAAATATCTCTGCACTTTTAGAAAGATTAGGTTAGGAACCGCATATAATTTTTTAGCGGGTCAGCTCACCAGCAGGTCCTCACCTAGAATCTTTTACAGGGTCAGCTCACCTGCAGGCCCTCGCATATAATGTTTTACAGGGTCAGCTCACCAGCAGGCCCTCACCTACCATCTTTTACAAGGTCAGCTCACCTGCAGGTTCTCGCATATAATGTTTTACAGTGCCAGCTTACCAGCAGGCCCTCACCTACAATGTTTTACAGGGTCATCTCACTAGCAGGCCCTCGCATATAATGTTTCAGAGGGTCAGCTTACCAGCAGGCCCTCGCATATAATATTTCAGAGGGTCAGCTCACCTGCAGGCCCTTACCTAAATATACCTAATAGGTAATTTGCCCACATGTTGCCTTGCTTGGAAGTGGTAGATGTAGCTGTTTCTCAGGCTCCCTTTCCGGAATCGAACCCTGATTCCTTGTAACCTGTGGTCACCATGGTTGGTGCTGAAAATAACATTGAAAGTTGATAGGGCAGTCGCCATCACGGCGACGTGCGATCAGCCCCAGGTTATCTAGAGTCACCAAAGCGGCAGGAGGCCCTCGCCTATAATGTTTTAGATGGTCAGATCAGCAGGCCCTTGCTCCAAATGTTTTTGAGGGTGATTAGAAGGCCATCAATCTTCAATTTTTCAAGGCTGTGTATGATGCCCTCCTTTATGTGTAACAAAAGGTGTATTGGAGTGCCGGTTCCTTGTAATTTTTGGCAGCCTTTTCACTTAGTGCATAGGCTTTATGAGTGTAGGAGTTCCACTACGTGAACAATTGTACCACAATGTGAATGAGGCCCTCCTTTATGTGATATACAGGTTGTATAGGAGTGCCTCTTCCTTGTAATTTTAGTAAATATACAGGAAAGAATGTTTCCAGCAATTTTTCTTCTAAAATCGATTTTACCTATGGTTTTGTGCATATTATTGTCAGTCTGTAAAAGTGGCGTACTACTCGGACAACATTGTTCCCAGCAGCAACCTGGGAGTCCAAGATACATCCAGACATCCTCCCCATGCTGTTCTCGAACCATTTCGGTGGTGTTTCCATCAATTTCTAACTTTTTCCTATGAACCAGGCACCCTTCCCTCTTCAGAGCCGGAGGTGCCTGGTTTAATTCTCGGGTTCTCCCATTGACTTACATTGTGCTCGGGTGCTCGGCAGAGCACCCGAGCATCCTGATGTGTTTGGCACGAGCACCCGAGCACTATGGTGCTCGATCAACACTAGTAATTACACATTTATTTTGTGCCATATATTTTTTACAATTACTAAAAGAAATATAAAATATATACATTTAATCTCTGTTTCGGAAATGTTTCAGGTAGGATTCAAACTCCCAACCTCCAACCTTGTTCATTAGATGCAAGGACCTTATCCACTCAGCTATAAAGCTGAATGCTCTAGTTTCTGATGCAGTGAGTATTCCTATTCAGCAGAAGACTTATTTTATATTTCTGTGCATGTTACCAAGTAGCTCTATAGTGTAGTTGTTAACATCCTTGCCTCTAATTTATAAGGTTGGGAGTTTGAATCCTGGCAGATACATATCAGAAATAGATTACATTTATATATATTTTATTTTTTTTGTAATTGCAAAAAATTTACGGCACAAAATAAATGTGTAATTACTAAAAAAATAATAATAATATATATATTATATTTTTATACATATATCATACTTCTGATATATATGAATGCATACTATGTGGGAAACTACTAAACTACTACTGATGTTTTTAGCCATAATATATTTACATATAATATAATATATTATATATTCTAATATATGTAAATATATTATGGCTAAAAACTTACATATATATGAATGTTTCTGATGGGATCGAAACCTAAAACCTTGTCCATTAGAGGCAAGGACGTTAGTCACTACACTACAGAGCTACATGTTTACCTGCACAGAAATAAAAAAAGTATTTCTTTGAATAGGAATACTCACTATATCAGAAACTACTATGAGGTTTTTGTGACCCAGTTTTGCATTCAGCTTTATAGCTGAGTGGATAAGGTCCTTGCCTCTAATGTGCAAGGGGTTGGGATTTCAAATCCTGGCAGAAACTATTTATAAATAGCTGCTAAATTACATTTAAATACACTGACTCGATGTGCCAAGGATAGCGATGCTCGAGCCGAACTGGGGTTTGGCTGAACATGCTCGCCCAACACTGGTTAGCACCCAGGCTCTTTGGTGCTTAGTGGTAAGGAAGCTTTTCCAAATACAATATTGAAAATAAACCACAACACTCCAGTACTAAAACAATTGCATAGCTTCTATTTTTCCATCCAGCTTAAAACTAAATTAAGGGCATCATTTCATTCTTGTCCTAGACCTAATTCACAGTCTATTTAGTGGAGCATTATGTATGGCCATCAGTCTAGTGTCACGCTGGAGGCCTCTCAACAATATGGTTGGACTCTCAACAATATGGTACTGATGACCTACCTGGAGGATTGTATGACCCCTTTAATGCTTGTCTAACACGTGCAATGTAGGTTTGATAAAATGAGCTTAGTTACGTTGACAGTTCACAAAGTCAGGTTACAGAAATTCAGCACCTTTGTGGACTGGCACTTTGATTGTCCCACTGATACTTTGAGTTCTAGAAAATTGACATAATTTATCTAGAGGCTTCAGATATATAAAACATGAAATGGGTTCTGTTGGGTCTGTAAAGTACAATTACAATGTTAAAATTAGACCTCCCACTATGATGGCACCTGTGGTTTCAGAACATTAGTGGATTGGTGCTTGGAGTTCTAGAAGAATAATACTTTCGTAGCAACAGAAAAAATTATACTGGAAAACTTGAGGTTACATAAGGCACCAGGACAATGATGATCAAACTATTGGATCTCCAAGAATGATAGCTGAGGTCTTAGAACATTGGTGCAGTTACTGTACCACTAACTCATGTTTGCCCAGAAGAATAATCCATGGATTCTTAATATCCTAGAAGTGTGGCACAATTTCTACTGTATTAAGGCTCCAGAAAAAGTGACACATTAAAACTTGATGTTACATTTGGGGCACCTGAACAAATACAGTGTGACTCTTGGATCTCCCAAGATAATGGCATAATGGCAGTTTAGGTTTCAGAACACTTGGACACTGAATCTTGGAGTTACAAAAGAAAGATACACAGGTACTTGGAATCCTAGAAATATGGAAAATGCTCCAGCTGAGGTTTCCAGAAGAATTGCACCTAAAAAATTGAGGGTATATTTAGATGACATGCATAATGACAATGCCACCTTTGTTTCCCAGAGAATAACAACACATTAATGGCTGAGCTTTAAGAACATCAGTGCACTAACTCATGTTTTCCAAGAAAAATGATCTTCTCATAATTGGGGTCCTAGAAAAATGGCATCATTCTATTTAGGACTGAAGAACATTTGGATTACAAGAACCATGAAAACTTGACTCTTGGATCTCCATGAGCAATGACACAACGCATGGTTTCAGAACATTGACAGACTGACCCTCAAGAATGATCCACTGATATTTGGGATCCTAGAAGAATGACACATTTCCACTATGTGCTCCAGAATGACACATTACCATTTAGGGTTAAGTATGGATTACCAGAATGATGGCAATGGATCTCTTGGATCTCTATGAATAATAACACAATATCATAGTTTTAGAACATTGACAGAATGACCCTGAAGAATGACCCACTGATACTTGTGGTCCTAGAAGAATGTAATATTTGCACTTGGGGCTCAAGAACAATGAGACAGTAAGGGCTTGTTCACACGACTGTATGGCTTTTTCAGTGTTTTGCGGGCTGTTTTTAACGGATCAGTTTTTACGTTTTTTGTTTCAGTAGTGTTTCCGATTCCATTCCGTTTTTCGGAATACAAAATACAATAATTACATAGAAAAAATTGGGCTGGGCATGAAATTTTCAATAGATGGTTCCGCAAAAACGGAACGGATATGGAAGACATATTGAGTACATTCCGTATGTGTTCCGTTATTTTTGCGGAACCATTAAAATGAATGGTTCCGTATACGGATCGCATGCGGAGCTAAAAAAATGGCCTGTATACGGAACGCAAAAAACGTTCAGGTGAACGAGCCCTAACATTTTGAGATATGTATGAGTTTCCAGAACAATGGCAATGTGAAGAATTTCTCAATGATAAGTATGGGTTCAGGCCAGGCATTGCCAGACTAACTCAGAAGAGTTATCCACTGAAACTTGGGGTCCTTGAAGAAAAGCACAATGACATCCAATTCTCCGGAGAAAAGAACCATTAACATTTGCAGTTAAGTATGAGTTACCAGAAAAATGGAAATGTGAATTTTTAATCTCCATGAAGAATTTATCAATGATAGGAGGTGGGTCAGGGATTTTCCAAACTCAGAAGTATGAGCCACTGATACTTGGGGTCCTAGAAGAATTTCACATTTCCATTGTGACTCCAGAATAATTACATATTAACATTTGGGGTTACATATTGATGACCAGAATGATGGCAATTTGGCTCTTGGATATTTATGAACAGTAACATAATAGCATGGTTTCAGAACATTGACAGACTGATCCTGAAGAATAATCCACTGATACTTGGGGTCCTAGAAGAATGCAACATTACACTTGGGGTTCCAGAACAATGATAAAATAACATCTGGAGCTATGTATGAATTAACAGAACAATGACAATCAATACTTTCTCCAAGATAAATGTGGGTTCAGTGCATTACCAGACTGAATCGGAAGAATGATCCACTGATACTTGGTGTCCTTGAAGAATGGCACAATGGTCTTCAAGACTTGAGAACAATTACATATTTAACACTTGTTAAATATAAAGCCATGACACTTGGGGTCTTGCACCAATACCTTTAAGGTTTCCATAACAATCACATACATTGAAGTATGGATTTCCAGGAACATTGAGATGTTAGGAGTTGCATCTTTGTCCAACAACATAACTTGGTGTTTGGTCACTTCTCACAGATATTATCGTCTGTGCAGCGATGCTGCATACCATGTCATTGTATGCTCTTTAAAACGAATTAAACATTGCTTCAGAACACGACGACATCTTGTGATTGCCATATAAAAGGCGAGAGTGAGATAAATGGACCGAACAAACACAGTCTGTAGATGAGCAGCACAATAATCCTTCGACGTAGTGTTATTTATTTGACCTTTCCGGAGTGATTCTGAATATGGTAAGTGAATAACAAGGTAATTGTGATTTTCAGCACATGTTCCATTCTCCAAAGTAATGGCTGATTTATAGAAAGGGAAACATTTAAAACTCTTTAGATGCCCCTTGGGGTTTAAATGTACTAACAATCATATTTCTACCATTAACAGGAACACTTCATTTAATAGTGTTTAGCAATGGAGCACAAAGCCATTCGACCAAGGGCAGGATATAGCATCTGAAAGCATCATTTTAAGAGGCTCGGTGCATATGCTTCTCTTTGCTATGAAACATTTTGAATGAAAAATTGCTGGAAGTATTGGAGTTTTGGATCTACAGAGGAAAAAAAATCCAATTTGCAGAATGAATACAATGCGAAGAAAAAAAAAAATTCCCGATCCTTATTGCCCAAATTTACGTGCATTGTAAAGTCACACAGCAGTTGCCTTCTGCTTAGAAATAATTATATTTGAAGGAATTCTTACAAAAGTCTTGGGTTTTACATTTTATAATTTGGCATCATGTGGCTTTCAAAAACTGTTTTTCTTAAGTGAGATGGAAATTGCCCAAAATATGGTACCCAAGTGATGGCACTGATGGACAATTTAGTGGAGACACTTAATTTTCTTAACTCCTTAAGAAATACATAGAAGCACATATTTAAACATATCATGAACAATATGACGTAGAATGAGTGGAAATTCTCCAACCCTTACTTACCATCCTCACTCCCAAGGTCTGTCCTTATCTACAGGCACCTATAGTGTAGGACCCCCTTTTGCCTTCAGAACTGCCTTAAGTCTACGTGGCATTAATTCAACAAGGTGCTGATAGCATTCTTTAGAAATGTTGGCCCATATTGACAGGATAGCATCTTGCAGTTAATGGAGATTTGAGGGATGCACATCCAGGGCACGAAGCTCCCGTTCCACCACATCCCAAAGATGCTCTATTGAGTTGAGATCTGGTGACTGTGGGGGCCATTTTAGTACAGTGAACTCATTGTCATGCTCAAGAAACCAATTTGAAATGATTCGAGCTTTGTGACATGGTGCATTATCCTGCTGGAAGTAGGCATCAGAGGATGTGTACATGGTGGTCATGAAGGGATGGACATGGTCAGAAACAATGCTCAGGTAGCCCGTGGCATTTAAACGATGGCCAATTGGCACTAAGGGGCCTAAAGTGTGCCCAGAAAACATCCCCCACACCATTACACCACCACCACCAGCCTCCACAGTGGTAACAAGGCATGATGGATACATGTTTTCATTCTGTTTACGCCAAATTCGGACTCTACCATTTGAATGTCTCAACAGAAATCGAGACTCATTAGACCAGGCAACATTTTTCCAGTCTTGAACAGTCCAATTTTGGTGAGCTTGTGCAAATTGTAGCCTCTTTTTCCTATTTGTAGTGGAGATGAGTGGTACCTGGTGGGGTCTTCTGCTGTTGTAGCCCATCCGCCTCAAGGTTTTGCATGTTGTGGCTTCACAAATGCTTTGCTGCATACCTCGGTTGTAACAAGGGGTTATTTCAGTCAACGTTGCTCTTCTATCAGCTTGAATCAGTCGGCCTATTCTCCTCTGACCTCTAGCATCAACAAGGCATTTTCGCCCACAGGACGGCCGCATACTGGATGTTTTTCCCTTTTCACGCCATTCCTTGTAAACCCTAGAAATGGTTGTGCATGAAAATCCCAGTAACTGAGCAGATTGTGAAATACTCAGACAGGCCCGTCTGGCACCAACAACCATGCCACGCTCAAAATTGCTTAAATCACCTTTCTTTCCTATTCTGACATTCAGTTTGGAGTTCAGGAGATTGTCTTGACCAGGACCACAACCCTACATGCATTGAAGCAACTGCCATGTTGACTAGATAATCGCATTAATGAGAAATAGAACAGGTGTTCCTAAAAATTCTTTAGGTGAGTGTATATAAGTATTCATGAATATTCTAGATTTTTTTCTTATCAGTAACCTCCCTTCTTGCTTGTGGGCCAATGAGAAGGCTGTAATATCTTTGTCTGAGCTTCGCAAGAAGCAACCAATAGGAAAGTTACCTACCCCTTTACTATATAAGAACCTCCCCAGCAGCCATTTTCTGTAGTTTTATGGAGTTCTGAGAGAGACAGCAGCATTATTGCTGTGCTCTGTGCTTTACTGTTTCTTTACATTAAATAGTTAGTTAGGGTCCAGTGCAGGGTGTTAGGTAGTGGTAAAATGTCAGGTTTCTGTGCTGTAAAAAAAATGAGACAAAGATAAATAATTTCATAACTTTTTCCACCTTTAACGTGACCTATAAACTGTACAAGTCAATTAAAAAACAAACTGAAATCTTTTAGGTAGAGGGAAGAAAAAATACAAAAATAAAATAATATGGTTGCATAAGTGTGCACACCCTTAAACTAATACTTTGAAAAGGCTTTTGTCTTGCCACTCTACCCCATAGCCCAGACATATGAAGAATACGGGAGATTGTTGTCACATGTACCACACAGCCAGTACTTGCCAGATATTCCTGCAGCTTCCTTAATCTTGCTGTAGGCCTCTTGGTCGCCTCCTAGACCAGTTTTCTTCTCATCTTTTATCAATTTTGGAGGGACGTCCAGTTCTTGGTGATGTCACTGTTGTGCCATGTTTTCTCCACTTGCTGATGACTGTCTTCCCTGTGTTCCATGGTATATCTAATGCCTTGGAAATTCTTTTGGACCCTTCTCCTGACTGATACCTTTTAACAATGAGATCCCTCTGATGCTTTGGAAGCTCTCTGTGGATCATGGCTTTTGCTGTGGGATGTGAAAATTTCAGGAAAGACCAACTAGAGCAGCTGAACTTTATTTGGGGTTAATCAGAGGCACTTTAAATGATGTCCGGTGTATGCTGACTCCTATCTAACAGGATTTTGAATGTGATTGCTTAATTCTGAACACAGCTACATCCCCAGTTATAAGAGGGTGTGCACACTTATGCAACCACATTATTTTTGTTTTGTTTTCTTCCCTCCACCTAAAAGATTTCAGTTTGTTTTTCAATTGAGTGGTACAGTTCATAGGTCACATTATAGGTGGAAAAAGTTCTGAAATGATTAATCTTTGTCTCATTTTTTTTACAGCAAAGGAACCTGACATTTTAACAGGGGTGTGTAGACTTTTTATATCCACTGTACATGCTACAGACATAGTGCTGTGATGTCACAAGTTTACAACAATACTTAGTGCACCAATCAGTAATATGTAGTCAGAACTGCTAAAATGTAACGTTGCACGTATTGCGCAAAAATATGCGCATCATCAATTGCCGATTTGCGCAATCGCGAATATATTGGAGCACTCCATCTGCATATAAAGCTATTGTAATGTTCTGCTGTGCCAACCATTTTCTCATCTTCTAGCAGCTCGAAAAATGTAGCAACAGTGACAAACTCCTGTATTGCGAGCGCAATACGCGCATATTACATTGCCGATTTTTGCAATCAAGAAAATTATCTATACTATGACGAATATTTGCCCAAATATTCACAAAATATTGAGAATTCGAATATAGCCCCTGGCGCTAATCAGTACTGCATAAAATATCTTGATGCTAGCCAGAATCAGGCCCCATTGCAATAGTCCTATGAACTGTTGAAGAACCTGAGAGCACGAAGTCTAAGGTTATCTTCAATCCATGGCTCTTTAGCTTTTGAAAAACTACAACTCCCAACGTACTCTAAAAGCCCAAAAAAACAAGGAGCACTGAACAATCATTTGCCTATTGTTTTTTCAATCGCTGGTAATGCTGGCAGGGACCAATACTGGGACATGGATTTGCCTTTGAATTTAAGATCAGTAGATTATACCTCTAGGGATATATATATATATATATATATAAAGCTGAGTGTATGTGGGTATGCATGTAAGTCCGCTAAAGGAATCTGCACCGTCGCATTTACGTACCGTTCCTGAGATATTCCCAAAAAATGCATTAGTCAATAGAAGCCTGGTCATTTGACCCTTATCAGCCAATAGAAGCTTGCAGGCCCTTAGTCTCCACATACACACAGTTTTACACCAAGTTCCCATAACAACCCAGTCATTTTTTTTCACTGTTATAGGTCAGCTTTAAGGGGGCATGGCGCTGTGGATGTCTCAGTTCAGGGGGTAGGTAGGGTGGCCATTCAAAAGACGGATTTAAAAACTTCGCCCCAGGTCCTACTAAGCCACGCCCCCAACTCAGGTAAAAATTAAGGTAAAAATCAACTTCTGTCAGGTGCAGGGAGGGAGGGAGCGTGACTTTCTCCCTGCAGCTCACTCTCAGACAGCACAGTGCTGCTGTCTGAGCGTGAGCTGTTCAAAAGGACATCCCTGTGTCCGTCCAGGCCCTGCACCGGACGGAGGTCAGGGAGTTTGAAAGCTGGACTGTTTGGCCTAAAATCGGAGCTCTGGCCACCCTAGGGGCATATTGCTGTAGAGGCCACTGTTAAGGGAACGGAGTGGAAATCACTGTTAGGGAGATGAGGTACTGTGGAACTCACTAATAAAGGGGCGGCTGCTGTGGAGGTCACTTTTAAAGGGGCGGGCTACTTTGGAGGTCACTGTTAAGGGGGCGGGATGCTGTGGAGGTAACTGTTAATGGGACGGGCTGCTGTGAAGGTCACTCTTAAGGGGGCAGGATGCTGTGTTAGTAAAATAAGGCAGTGAATTGTATAGGGGATAATTCCCAGGTGGTCTAAGGCAGTAAAGATGACAATGATTATGTCACTGGTGGTCCAGGGAAGTGAAGGGGACAATGAATATGTCACTGGTGGTCTAAGGGTGTAAAGAGGATAATGGATATGTCTTTAGTAATCTAGGGCAGTGAAGTGGATGATTAATAAGTTCTTTGTGGTCTAGGGCAGTGGCAAATGCACTCTTTTACTTGTTGTCCAGTCCTTGGGAGTCCTCTAGGAAATGGAGACCTTTGGCAGTTACCCAATTTCCACCGTCAAAAACCATCTCTGAATAATTCATTTTGTCTGATTTGTCTTTTATCTCTTATTACCATGCAATCAGAAAATACAATCTGCCCACGTTAATGAGGCGCCTGTGTTTCTGCATTTTAGGCCTGGTGAAATCGTGATAGATGTCACCTTTGCCTATCATTATTATTAAAAGAGAGCAAACTCCTATTTCCCTTTAAATGTCTCATTAAAATAGAGTTTGACTGGTACAGTGGCTTCCAAATGATATCCATCTGCTCATACACACTGACTCATTCTACTAAAAGCTATATTCAAAGAACAGACACAAAACCAAATTGCACACCGGCATAATTTGAAGGATTCGCTCCTCATCTTTGAGATGTGATAGCTTATTAATTTGGCATTAAATTGGGCAACATTGAACCAAGGACCTGGATGATATAAAACACATCGCTTTGCTCGAGGATCCCTATCCTACCTATTATAGCAGTCTTTGTTTAAAGTGAAAGAGTCATTGCTGTACTCTGAGAGCTCAAACTTCAGGGTCTTCTGTAGATAAATAGTTCAGGCATAGCAGGACAGGGCTTCTTAACATAGCAGTGGTAGCATAACTAGCCAGGAAAGGATGTGGGCTTGTACATGGTTCTGCCGAGACAGTATTGTGAAGAAACTTTACTTTGTATACAACGCGTTTCGGGCTTGAATTAAACCCTTTGTATCTATGTAGGCTTTTTTCGTTCTCCTCCCCCCTTAGGTTAAAATATCTTTTTGAATCAGTGTTTTGCGCCTGTTTGTATGGTGTATCTTACCTGACAAAGGGGTTACCGTAGTTCAACCGTGAAATGCGTTGTATACACACCAGTAAAGTTCTTCACTATACTTCTGGAGTCCTGTGTCCCAGCAGTGCCGCATACAACTCTGCATCTTTTCCTGGCTTGTTTTTTTATTTGATGCTCCATCTATTCACTGACCAGAGGGACAGAGCCCAGCAGCACAAAGTGAGTTAATCAGTGATGAGCGAAGTTCTGAAAAATTCCCTTCGGCAGCTTCGCTGAACTTCGTCAAGTAATTAGATTTGTTCTGAATTACTATTGTCACGAATAGCTTTTCATTGTATGGAGCTACGCAGTGACAGGGAACGGCAACTGCTTTGCCTGCCATCATTTAACCCCTCATATCCCGCGTTCAACGCTGATCTCGACATGTGATACTCACATTCAGGTGCTATGGGGGTTAAAGAGGTTGTCTGATTACAGACAATGGAGGCATATCGCTAAGATCGGGTCCCACCGCTGGGATCGGCACCTATATAGAGAACGGACTCCCAAAAGTGGTGGAGGGCGCACTGCGCATGCACAGCCGCCCTCCATTCATTTTCTATGAGGCCACCAGAAAATAGCCAAGGGCTGGCTCGGCTATTTCCATCGGACCCATAGAAGTGAATGGGAGCGGTGGGCAGTCATGCGTGGTGCGCTCCCATTCATTTCTATGGGAAGCACGCTTGGTGGTGGCCGGTCCGGAGTCCTTCAGCCACCACTTTGCGAGGCTCCATTCCCGATATAGGTGCGGGTCCCACACTTATAAAACAATGGGGGCATATCCTAGCGCCCATATTGTTTGTGATGAGACAACCCCTTTAATCCAGGGTTAAATAAAAGAAAAATTATACTCACCTCATCCACTCGCTCGTGGAGAAGCCGTCCGCTCCCATCTTGAAGAAAACCTGCCAAAGGACTGCAGCTAATGTGATCACATCACCACGTGATGACATCATGCTGGCCACGCACAATGACGTCATTGCTGATTATATCACTGCGCGTGGTAGCGTCTTTATACTCTCCACAGGTCCTTTGGTGGGTTTTCTTCAATCAAGATGGAGTGGACTGCGTGATGAAGTGGATAAGTCGATTATAATTTTCTAATTTTCAGGCACCATCTTAGGAAAAAACGATTTGTTACCATGAAGAGCTAGGAAATTCGGCTTTGCGGCAAATCAAATTTTTCCTAAACTTCGGATCGAATTCTGCTTCATATGCTTCGATTTGCTCAATACTAGTGGCCATGATACCGTAGGGCACCTCCAATCCTCTTATGGTCCTGCCTGTGTTTTGCTCTCCTTTTTGTTTGCATGTATGATCTAACATAGCAGGGGTGAGGTTGTCCTTTGGCACCATGTGCTTTGATATTGCTGTGCATTATTAGTGGATGATTAATGCAATGTAGTGTGTCTTTTTAATGCTTCCATATGGTGCACCGCATAATGACCTAGAATAATCAACAAGTATACAAATGCCATACAGTGCCTACACTATTTAAGGTAATAAAATAGGGGATGCAGCTGCTATTTTTTTTAACTAATCCCATTGATGCTCTTTTTGCACCCAGGTTCCTCTTCACCTGCATTTATGCATCAGGACATAGCATGTGGCCTTGAGAAACTGGGATGGAGGAGGGAAAGTATGTAGAGACACCAGGTCTAAGATTATGATGTTTTCTTTGCTCTAGATTTTGGGATCTGTTTAAGAGTATGAATTAATTTCTGGGTCTCTAGTCTGAATTTGATTGGAGATATGGACTGGAGTCAGAATTAAAGGGGTTGTTATCTCACTTCAGCAAATGAAGAGAAAGTTAATACAAGGCACTTACTAATTTATAGTGATTCTCCATATTGCTTCCTTTGCTGGCTTGATTAATTTTTCCATCACAGTATACACTGCTCGTTTCCAGGGGTTGTGATCAACCTGCAATCCATCAGTGGTGGCCGTGCCTGCACACTATAGGAAACAGCATTGACCTATGCGCACTCCCATGATCCTGGCCACCAAACTCAGCTCTGCTACATGTATCTACTGGCCTATAAGCCATGAATATGTTATCTACAATATGACTCGATGATCATGACCTTGGACTGAAGTGGTCGCATCATCTTAATCAGGGACGGACTGGAAACTAAAAGTGGCCCTGAAAAAAATACTAAGAGTTGTCCTATTTTGTAGTCGGGTCCAAATTGATGGAAGGCAGGGCCAGCAATAGCATAATGTGGCACATTATACCACCCCAAAAAATCTGATGTCAGAGTTTCAAAAGAGTTTGTAAAAACATGTTTTGTGTAAAAGCTCTCAACACAGAAATGTGGGTGCAGTGGGTAGTTTGGAAAGACAATTTATAGCTAATGTCTCAAGTTACAGTAACAGCTATTTGGAGAGGGTGAAGAAACTGAGAAAAAGTTACATATTTGTATTTTGTATGCAAAGTGTCAATTGTGTTGCTTTTTATAAAAAAAATAGGAAATTTCATAAACAGCAATTATACTGTGGAAGATATTGGTAAATCCAGAAAATGTACACGTACTGTATGCACAGGATTTGGTGCGTGCACCACGAGCTTTCCCAGTTTATAAATAGAACATGTTCTCAAAAAAAAGTTCTGAACAGAGCCTTACTGTTACAGTGGGAAGTGGGGGAACCCCCCACCGTACAATGAGTATCGGGAAGAGAAATTAGGCCTGAGAGATATGATACTGGAGCAGGTCACCTCCTATTGCTTCCCTAGGCTCATACCTAGGAACCTGGGACCCTGAGTCGCCCTGATAATCCCTCAAATAAACAAAGGGCTGAGGCGACCTGTTCATCCCAGACACGGATGAACAGGATTCTCACTGGCCTAGCTGCCAGGGAAGGGACAGAATCGGCAGGCAAGTGCCCAGAAAAAACACACACTTACCTTCTGTGGCAACAACGACAACTCGACAGGATGCATGGCAGCCCCCCGGCAAAGCTGCACACTGACTTGTGGTTCCCCCTCCAGGGACTCCTGAGGCCCCCTTCTGGAGGCACAACACACAGGGAACATGTCTAGCAAACATGCTGGACTACAGACACCAACAGACCAGATATGTAACAACCACTAGACAAGACAACAACCACCCATACATAAACATCACCAAACATATGCAAGGGTAGTGAAGGGAAGGTAGACAACGGGATGACATAGAAGACATAGGAAAGACATTGATGTCCCACTAGGTGGCCCTCAAAGAATGGGTAGATAACACACCCAGGAAAGGAGCAATGCTCCAGCACCAACAAAGGCTGGAGTACAACTGACTCCAGCCTGGAAGTAACAGGTGATAAAACCCAAGTGGCCACACCCAGCCAGGAAGTAATGCTATACCATTGCGTGCTTTGTATCCCCATTATGGAAATGCATGGGAGTAGAAGAGTTAAGAAACTTTGGCACAACTGCTACAGAATCTGAGTTGTGGACCTTTAGCTCCACCCCTAGCTTAGTTTAGTCTAGAAGGAGCCTAGTGTTAGCAGGAAAGGAGAAAGGAAGCAAAGTCCATGTGCTCCACTCCTCAAGTTACAGAGAATAACCATCTCTGCATTATCTACCAGAGCCATTACCACTCCAATCCTCCGCTTCAAATCCTCAAGAGCTTGCTGTACAAACCCCAGACAATCAGGGCAAGTATCCATGTTATTGACCTCTGCACAGTTAGATGTGTTTTTGTAATATAACCTTATGGTAGCAACATCTTCCCATCGAGGAATTTTTACCTTCACAATCATAAATACAGTGATCATCTTTCATCGCCTTCTATATCATGACTATTCGGCCTAATCTAAGCATAATTTCATTCTGACTGTGATGATATAGCGAAGAATTGGATAATAAAGCCGCCTATCCAGAATCCTCATGCCAAGTGCCAAATTTCAACTGCTCCATAACAATAAAACTGCAGTGCTAAATAGAATAATTCACTTCCAGTCTCTTTGAGTGAGAATCTTCGTAGATCTTGACAATTCGATTGACTATTCAACTGGGATGGAAGATTATAAGTAAATTTAAATATATACATTTCTACTTGTTGAAATCCAATAATAGGAATACTTGTCCAGGGCTGGAAACGGAGATGGTATTCGTCTTCTGGTCATATTGCTTATCTGATCCATTTGTTCAATATTAGATTAATCTTTATTTAGTCATAGTTAGGTGTAAAGAGGATGCTTGTAACGCTCCAACGGGTGTGGACCCGCTGTGCCACTTACCGGTTTGGCTTTGGGCCAAACTTGGGAGCGGAATCTAAGTGTTCCCCTGGTCTTCACCATTTATCCCGCTCCAGGATGCGGAAGCTGGTCTTAGGTGCAGGGGAGACACCAGGTCGAATTGTCCCAGCTAAGTGGCAGCTGAACGCCCCAGTGCAAGCACTGGGGATACAGGCAGGTGAAGCGAGCTGTCGTTGGATAGAAGAAGCGCAGCAGCAGAGTCAGGTGAAGCAGCGCTGAGTTGGTGATTAAGCAGAGCTGGGGCTGTTAGAACAACAGAGCTGAATAGCTCAGGTGCAGCAGGTGTAACAAGCTGAACAGCAGACAGAGACGTGGTCGACAATCCGAATTATACACTTTAGAGCAGTGAGGTACAGGAGGATCAGGCAGAGACAAGATCAGGATACAGGCTAAGGTCGGAAGCAGGATAACAACACGGGAACAACTAGCTGGAACCTTCGCTGTAGAAAACTACAATATTGCTCAGGCATCACAGGAAGGGGGAAGCACCCTTATAAAGGTGGCGCCTAGCCGGGATTGGAGAGAAGGCGGAATCAGGGGCGTGCACAAACTCTTAAAGAAACAGGACGCGTGCGGCTTCTACAAGGTGTAACTGAAGCTATTGTCGCCTGCAACAGTGCAGGAAACCAGGTCCAGAGCCTGCAGCGGAGAGGAGGAGCCTTGTGTGCAGTTCGACTGAGGTACATAGCAGGATGCGCTGCACGCTGGCGGCTGCCAACTGCCAATGTTAAGATGCTTGCTAGATTTAAAGGGAACCTACCACTTTGGGGTAGATTTGGTGCCAAAACTACACCACTTCATCCAGTGTTGTAACCAATGGGAGCAGCATCGCAGTAACCAACTTTATCCACAACAAAATGGATGGAGCTGTGTAGTTCTGGTTCCTACTTCTGGATTTACTTTGGAACAGCTGATTGCTGTTGACAATGCCCTTAAAGAAGTTCTCCAGGAATAAAAAAAAATGAAAATACATAAATATCACTTTATTATAAATGTATTCTCTTATTCTCTTCTTTAGCTATAATTAGCGATGAGCGGCAGAGTCAATATTCAAATTCGTGAAATGTTGCTAATATTTGGGCGAATATTCATCATATATTTGCAAATTCGAGAATTTGTGATCTCCAATCATTATTTTCTTGATTGCGAAAATCGGCAATCGGAAAATTTGCAATAAAAATTTGCGATATTAAATTTTGCGATCAACACTACTCCTAAAGTCAAAGATATTGCAGCCTTCTCATTGATCCACAAGCAAGAAGCAGTGAGGGATCATGGGTACTGATAAAAAAAAAATCTAGAATATCCACGATTATGAAGATATAGCACTATATTCTAGATATTCGCGAATACTCGAAGTGCCAATATTCACAATAAAAATTTGCGATTAGAATATTTGCGATCAACGCTAGTTTGCCTTGTTTTGTCTAGGGAACAATCATCAGGAGAAATAAAATGGCCGCCATCCTATTAGTGGACACAAAACCTGTCCTAATCACACAGGAGAACAAGTTACTTCACAGTGCATTCTAGTGCACTCTGGTCCAGTTTGTTCAGTTTTGTCCCCACTAACAATGAATGGGGACACGTTGCCATGCATGAAGCCTTGTTTCCCACAGGAAAGGACGTTTTGGCATTATGTTGCAAGTTTAGTTTGATGCATCCTCAGTGTTTGCCGACGTGTCCCGACATTTTTTCTGCACGGGCATCAGGTTGCACTGATTTAAATGCACTGGGAGTCCCCAAGCACTGACTCCATATATGGAGTCAGAGCAGGGACTCCTACGCCTTGAACTCACTCTGAGGGATTCCTTTATTGAACAGTGATCTTCTTCATAGAAATAGGAGCTAAATTATATTTGAATACACTAACTCGAGTATCATGCATGAGCACACGCGGTGTTTGACCGAATATCGCGTATGCTCGAGTCAGTGTATTTAAATCTAATTTAGCCTCTATTTCTGAAAAGTTTCTGGTGGGATTCGAACTCACAACCTTCTATATTATAGCCAAAAATGTTAACCACTACACAATAGAGCTGCATGGCATTTTTAAACGACCTGGCCATGCAGCTCAATAGTGTAGTGGCTAACATTCTTGGCTATGATGTAGATGGTTGTGAGTTTGAATCCCATCACAAACTTTTCAGAAATAGAGGCTAAATTAAAATGTATATATTTTATATTTTTTTAGTAACTGTAAAAAATGGCTAACTACAAAAAATAAATAAATTATAGATAGATAGATAAAATCATACTTCTTATGTATATATATATATATATATATATATATATACGCATAATATGTAGGAAACAACTACTGAAGTTTTAGCTATAATATATTTACATATATTATAATATATTTTCTTAATATATGTAAATATGTTATGGCTAAAAACTTATATATGTTTAAATTAAAATTTCTGAAAGTACACTGGGTGTCCCCAAGCACTGACTCCATATCTGGACATAGCTATATATGGAATCAGAGCAGGGACTCCTAAGCTGAACTAGAGTCCCAACACCCTCCCCTCTTCAGAGCAGGGGGTGCCTGATATAATTCTCGGGTTCTTCCATTGTGCTTGGGTGCTCTGTAGAGAACCCGAGCATCGGGAAGTGTTCTACGCGAGCACCAGAGCACACAAGCCCTTTGCTGCTCAACCAACACTAGCCATGATCTTTCCAGCTGACTGCTGCACACACCATTTCTTAGGCGTTGGTGATCCCTTGTGCTTCCATTGCATGGACTCTTATTTGGTCTCAGGATCATGGTGGTGGACCTATGTTTCATCACCCGTAATCATTTGAAAATAGAAGTCTCCTGAATTTTCTCTAAGCGTGTCCAAATTCTATTGAATAAATTGCTGTTGGCAAGTTTTTTGCTCAGGCGTCAACATTATTGGGACCCACAGGGAACTAACCTTTGACATAATCAAGACACGATGAATGTCTTGACACAAGAAAATGTGTCAACTGAAATTCCTAATTCATGAGCTATAACCCTGACTTACTATCTTTGTAGACCTGCACTTGCCATCCAGTCACTTCCAGTGCTTTCATCACACCGAACTGCTATTGTGTATGTTGCATGTCCAGACATGTCTCAACCTGTATAGAGAAGTTAAACTCTCTAATGCCTCATTCACACATCAGTGTTTTGGTCAGTGACTTCCATCAGTGATTGTGATCCAAAAACAGGTGTGGCTCTAAGCACAGGTGCAGATCTTTCTCTTATACCTTATATCTGTGGAGGCTCCAATCCTGATGAAAATCACTGACCAAAACAATGACTTGTAAATGAGGCATAACTCTGACAGAACATGCTGAGATAGATAACTTATTGAGCACCTCTCGTAGATAGATAGATATTTTAAAAAGGAAAATATGTGAATAATTAAAAATGCAATTCATAGATCAGTTTGTTCCAGTAAAAATCACATCCCAGTGACCAGTTTTCCCTCTTAAAAATATAATTGCTGAAATAAATATTTAGCAATTCATAAAGTCATCATAATCTAAATTGTCCAGGAGAAATAAGCCTCCATAAAACCACTGAAAGGTCATTAGAGTATTCTGCTTGGATGGTCTTCATCATCGGATACAGCTACTGGAAAATTGTGTTGCAATTTGAAAACAATAAATTTAATTTGAGAGGAGATTAATAGCATCTTATTAAGTCATGATCAGCAATTCACTGCGGGAAAAACCAGGACACAAATTGACAATCAGTGTATACACAAAGGAACAAAACACCTGCTTGTCTGAGCGGCAGACAACGTGAGGAGAACAAATTTGTCCAAAGAGAATGAGTAATGTTTCTCTGTTTGCTGGTAACAGGGATTTTGCTTTCCAACATGTATTTTGTTCCAGTGAAATCTGCCCATGGTAAGATGTTACAAGTCTATAGCTATATATATCTATATGGTCCTATACACCAGGGAGGTTATGTCAGTACTTTTTAGGGGGACATCAGGGAGATACAGGGGGGGGGGGGGGGCTACAGAGCAAAATTTCTGGCCTTATGCCCAGCCAATTGATATTCTGTAGAATAAGTAACCAGTCCCTAAATCCCATATGACCCCCTTCATGACATCCCAAAACTAACTCCTGACCACAGAATATACACTCTAAACTAATACAGACCACAGACCAGACCCCCTAAATAAATCTAGACCTCCTTACACCTTGTAAATAAATACAGATCCCCTACATTAATAGAGACTGCAGACCTTTAAAATAAATACATACACTACGTGCAGAATTATTAGGCAAATGAGTATTTTGACCACATCATCCTCTTTATGCATGTTGTCTTACTCCAAGCTGTATAGGCTCGAAAGCCTACTACCAATTAAGCATATTAGGTGATGTGCATCTCTGTAATGAGAAGGGGTGTGGTCTAATGACATCAACACCCTATATCAGGTGTGCATAATTATTAGGCAACTTCCTTTCCTTTGGCAAAATGGGTCAAAAGAAGGACTTGACAGGCTCAGAAAAGTCAAAAATAGTGAGATATCTTGCAGAGGGATGCAGCACTCTTAAAATTGCAAAGCTTCTGAAGCGTGATCATCGAACAATCAAGCGTTTCATTCAAAATAGTCAACAGGGTCGCAAGAAGCGTGTGGAAAAACCAAGGCGCAAAATAACTGCCCATGAACTGAGAAAAGTCAAGCGTGCAGCTGCCAAGATGCCACTTGCCACCAGTTTGGCCATATTTCAGAGCTGCAACATCACTGGAGTGCCCAAAAGCACAAGGTGTGCAATACTCAGAGACATGGCCAAGGTAAGAAAGGCTGAAAGACGACCACCACTGAACAAGACACACAAGCTGAACGTCAAGACTGGGCCAAGAAATATCTCAAGACTGATTTTTCTAAGGTTTTATGGACTGATGAAATGAGAGTGAGTCTTGATGGGCCAGATGGCTGGATTGGTAGGGCAGAGAGCTCCAGTCCGACTCAGATGCCAGCAAGGTGGAGGCGGAGTACTGGTTTGGGCTGGTATCATCAAAGATGAGCTTGTGGGGCCTTTTTGGGTTAAGGATGGAGTTAAGCTCAACTCCCAGTCCTACTGCCAGTTTCTGGAAGACACCTTCTTCAAGCAGTGGTACAGGAAGAAGTCTGCAAGGTAAGAAAAACATGATTTTCATGCAGGACAATGCTCCATCACACGCGTCCAAGTACTCCACAACGTGGCTGGCAAGAAAGGGTATAAAAGAAGAAAATCTAATGACATGGCCTCCTTGTTCACCTGATCTGAACCCCATTGAGAACCTGTGGTCCATCGTCAAATGTGAGATTTACAAGGAGGGAAAACAGTACACCTCTCTGAACAGTGTCTGGGAGGCTGTGGTTGCTGCTGCACGCAATGTTGATGGTGAACAGATCAAAACACTGACAGAATCCATGGATGGCAGGCTTTTGAGTGTCCTTGCAAAGAAAGGTGGCTATATTGGTCACTGATTTGTTTTTGTTTTGTTTTTGAATGTCAGAAATGTATATTTGTGAATGTTGAGATGTTATATTGGTTTCACTGGTAAAAATAAATAATTGAAATGGGTATATATTTGTTTTTTGTTAAGTTGCCTAATAATTATGTACAGTAATAGTCACCTGCACACACAGATATCCCCCTAAAATAGCTAAAACTAAAAACAAACTAAAAACTACTTCCAAAAATATTCAGCTTTGATATTAATGAGTTTTTTGGGTTCATTGAGAACATGGTTGTTGTTCAATAATAAAATTAATCCTCAAAAATACAACTTGCCTAATAATTCTGCACTCCCTGTATTTCAAAGCAGACCTCTCACAGAAATACAGACCCCAGACCAGACCTACTAAGGAAATATAGACCACAGACCAGACCTCCTAAATAAATACAGACCCCACACCAGACCTCCTGAAGAAATACAGACCATATACAAATACAGACTCCAATTCAGACCTCCTAAACAAATACAGACTACAAATCAGACCTCCTATAGAATTACAGAACCCAGACCAGATATCTTACATAAATTCAGACCTCAGATCAGGTGCTTAAAGCTAACACTACTGCCCAACCCCCCTAAATAAATACAGACCCTATCAGATTCCTTAGATTTATTATACTAATAGAAATTCCAGCTCCCCTAAATAAAGATTTCCCACCAGACCCCTTCAATATAGACATAAAACCAGATTTCCTTTAATACAGATCCCAAACTAGACCTCCCTTTATACAAAAAGGCACAAAATGAGTTCAGCAGTGCACTTGCATAGGATTTAATCCAGGGGAATGTTGACATAGGGAGCTGAAGAAGATGGCTAGAAGGCCTGTAGGGAGGATCAGGGGTTGCAAGAGGTGTGACCGCCCCTTGGACTCTTTTTAACTAATTTACATATGGCTCAATAGTTGTTTGTTCTTGGGCTCTGAAAATGAACAAAGGAACAACGAGTTACAGACGTGGACAAAATTGTTGGTACCCTTTGGTCAATGAAAGAAAAAGTCACAATGGTCACAGAAATAACTTTAATCTGACAAAAGTAATAATAAATTAAAATTCTATAAATGTTAACCAATGAAAGTCAGACATTGTTTTTCAACCATGCTTCAACAGAATTATGTAAAAAAATAAACTCATGAAACAGGCATGGACAAAAATGATGGTACCCCTAACTTAATATTTTGTTGCGCAACCTTTTGAGGCAATCACTGCAATCAAACGCTTCCTGTAACTGTCAATGAGACATCTGCACCTCTCAGCAGGTATTTTGGCCCACTCCTCATGAGCAAACTGCTCCAGTTGTGTCCGGTTTGAAGGGTGCCTTTTCCAGACTGCATGTTTCAGCTCCTTCCAAAGATGCTCAATAGGATTGAGGTCAGGGCTCATAGAAGGCCACTTTAGAATAGTCCAATTTTTTCCTCTTAGCCATTCTTGGGTGTTTTTAGCGGTGTGTTTTGGGTCATTGTCCTGTTGCAAGACCCATGACCTGCGACTGAGACCAAGCTTTCTGACACTGGCTAGTACATTTCTCTCTAGAATTCCTTGATAGTCTTGAGATTTCATTGTACCCTGCACAGATTCAAGACACCCTGTGCCAGACGCAGCAAAGCAGCCCCAGAACATAACAAAGCCTCCTCCATGTTTCACAGTAGGGACAGTGTTCTTTTCTTGATATGCTTCATTTTTTCGTCTGTGAACATACAGCTGATGTGCCTTGGCAAAAACTTCGATTTTTGTCTCATCTGTCCACAGGACATTCTCCCAGAAGCTTTGTGGCTTGTCAACATGTAGTTTGGCATATTCCAGTCTTGCTTTTTTATGATTCGTTTTCAACAATGGTGTCCTCCTTGGTCGTCTCCCATGTAGTCCACTTTGGCTCAAACAACGACGGATGGTGCGATCTGACACTGATGTTCCTTGAGCATGAAGTTCACCTTGAATCTCTTTAGAAGTCTTTCTAGGCTCTTTTGTTACCATTCGGATTATCCGTCTCTTAGATTTGTCATCAATTTTCCTCCTGCGGCCACGTCCAGGGAGGTTGGCTACAGTCCCATGGATCTTAAACTTATGAATAATATGTGCAACTGTACTCACAGGAACATCTAGTTGCTTGGAGATGGTCTTATAGCCTTTACCTTTAACATGCTTGTCTATAATTTTCTTTCTGATCTCTTGAGACAGCTCTTTCCTTTGCTTCCTCTGGTCCATGTCGAGTGTGGTACACACCATATCACCAAACAACACAGTGATTACCTGGAGCCATATATATAGGCCCAATGGCTGATTACAAGGTTGTAGACACCTGTGATGCTAATTAGTGGACACACCTTGAATTAACATGTCCCTTTGGTCACATTATGTTCTGTGTTTTCTAGGGGTACCATCATTTTTGTCCATGCCTGTTTCATGAGTTTATTTTTTTACATAATTCTGTTGAAGCATGGTTGAAAAACAATGTCTGACTTTCATTGGTTAACATTTATAGAATTTTAATTTATTATTACTTTTGTCAGATTAAAGTTATTTCTGTGACCATTGTGACTTTTTCTTTCATTGACCAAAGGGTACCAACAATTTTGTCCACGTCTGTATGTTTGTAATGCTGTGTATGTCACCCAACAGCCACCAGTGACTCCCTTTAACCCTAATGTCTAAGCCAAAACCAGGAGTGAATTCAAAAATGAGAAGTTGCATCTGCCCTTTAGGCCTCATGCACACGACAGTTTATTTTCACGGTCCGCAAAAACGGGGTCCGTAGGTCCGTGATCCGTGACCGTTTTTTCGTCCGTGGGTCTTCCTTGATTTTTGGAGGATCCACGGACATGAAAAAAAAGTTGTTTTGGTGTCCGCCTGGCCGTGCGGAGCCAAACGGATCCGTCCTGAATTACAATGCAAGTCAATGGGGACGGATCCGTTTGATGTTGACACAATATGGTGCCATTTCAAACGGATCCGTCCCCATTGACTTTCAATGTAAAGTCTGGAGTTCTTTTATACCATCGGATTGGAGTTTTCTCCAATCCGATGGTATATTTTAACTTGAAGCGTCCCCATCACCATGGGAACGCCTCTATGTTAGAATATACTGTCGGATATGAGCTACTTCGTGAAACTCAGATCCGACAGTATATTCTAACACAGAGGCATTCCCATGGTGATGGGGACGCTTCTAGTTAGAATACACTACAAACTTTGAACAAGACTGCCCCCTGCTGCCTGGCAGCACCCGATCTCTTACAAGGGGCCGTGATCAGCACAATTAACTCCTCAGGTGCCGCACCTGAAGGGGTTAATTGTACTATCATATCCCCCTGTAAGATATCAGGGCTGCCAGGCAGCAGGGGGCAGACCCCCCCCCTCCCCAGTTTGAATATCGTTGGTGGCACAGTGTGCGCCCACCATCGGGCCCCCCCTTCCTCCCTCTATTGTTATAAATCGTTGGTGGCACAGTGTGCACCCCCCATCGGGCCCCCCGTCCTCCCTCTAGTGTAATAAATAGTTGGTGGCACAGTGTGCGCCCCCCATCGGGCGCCCCGTCCTCCCTCTAGTGTAATAAATCGTTGGTGGCACAGTGTGCACCCCCCATCGGGCCCCCCTTCCTCCATCTAGTGTAATAAATAGTTGGTGGCACAGTGTGTGCCCCCCATCGGGCCCCCCCTTCCTCCCTCTATTGTTATAAATCGTTGGTGGCACAGTGTGCGCCCCCCATCGGCCCCCCTCCCTCTATAGCAGTAACAACATTGGTGGCAGTGTGCGGCCTCCCATCTCCCGCCCCCCCCCCCCGATCATTGGTGGCAGCAGAGTTCCGATCGGAGTCCCAGTTTAATCGCTGGGGCTCCGATCGGTAACCATGGCAACCAGGATGCTACTGCAGTCCAGGTTGCCATGGTTACTTAGCAATAGTACAATAGTAGAAGACTCATAGTTACCTGCTTGCTGCTGTGATGTCTGTGTCCGGCCGGGAGCTCCACCTACTGGTAAGTGAAAGGTCTGTGCGGCGCATTGCTAAAGAACTGTCACTTACCAGAAGGAGGAGCTCCCGGCCAGTCACAGACATCGCAGCAGCAAGCAGGTAAGTATGAATCTTCTACTGTTGTACTATTGCTAAGTAACCATGGCAACCAGGGCTGCAGTAGCTTCCTGGTTGCCATGGTTACCGATCGGAGCCCCAGCGATTAAACTGGGACTCCGATCGGAACTACGCTGCCACCAATGATCGGGGGGGGGAATGGGAGGCCGCACACTGCCACCAATGTTGTTACTGCTATAGAGGGAGGGGGGCCGATGGGGGGCGCACACTGTGCCACCAACGATTTATTACAATAGAGGGAGGAAGGGGGGGCCCGATGGGGGGCGCACACTGTGCCACCAACGATTTATTACACTAGAGGGAGGAAGGGGGGCCCGATGGGGGGCGCACACTGTGCCACCAAAGATATTCAAACTGGGGAGGGGGGGGGTCTGCCCCCTGCTGCCTGGCAGCCCTGATCTCTTACAGGGGGATATGATAGTACAATTAACCCCTTCAGGTGCCGCACCTGACGGGGTTAATTGTGCTATCATATCCCCCTGTAAGAGATCGGGTGCTGCCAGGCAGCAGGGGGCAGTCTTGTACAAAGTTTGTAGTGTATTCTAACTAGAAGCGTCCCCATCACCATGGGAACGCCTCTGTGTTAGAATATACTGTCGGATATGAGTTTTCACGAAGTGAAAACTTAGATCTGAAAAAACTTTTATGCAGACGGATCTTCGGATCCGTCTGTATGAAAGCAACCTACGGCCACGGATCACGGACACGGATGCCAATCTTGTGTGCATCCGTGTTCTTTCACGGACCCATTGACTTGAATGGGTCCGTGAACCGTTGTCCGTCAAAAAAATAGGACAGGTCATATTTTTTTGACGGACAGGATACACGGATCACGGCCTCGGCTGCAGAACGGTGCATTTTCCGATTTTTGCAAAACGGTGCATTTTCCGATTTTTCCACGGACCCATTGAAAGTCAATGGGTCCGCGAAAAAAAACGGAAAATGGCACAACGGCCACGGATGCACACAACGGTCGTGTGCATGAGGCCTTATACGTTCTCTCCTTTTATGATCCACTTCTGATCCTGGCTTCCAAAACTGCATGCAGAAACCTGACCAGGTGGCCTCTTCTGGTGCAGTCTGCCCCTCGTAGTCCTACAGAATAATGAAGAACATTTGAGATTGCTATGAATTTCCCCAAAGAATATAATCAGCTCTGCTACATATGATTTTTTTTTTTTATGTTTTTTTCTGAATGACATTTAAGATAATAAAGTAAGAACACGATTCCTGGGGTCTGCGGTGAAACTATCACCTTCCCCGTGAAATGGACAAATTTAAATAGATGGTCACATTTGTTTCGAAGGTGCTGGAATGGAAGTTGCAGTAAATGATTGTAATGGGCCATCTTGACAGCTCCTGTCCCAGCCTTCATCAGGTTCAGCTCACATATTGACCCGCGCTGCTTTTCAACAGTAATTGATTTCAGATTGTAATATTTTAATCTTCTCGTCTCGCTTTTCAGTCCCGGGGGCTTCATCTGCAAGTTTCAGAAGTGAAGGCTCTCATTTTTTTTCTTACTTTCATTACTTTAAATATCTAATTATTGGAATCCTGTGAAAGATCACAAGTTTCTGAAAGATCCCCCCGATCAGATTATAACTAACCTGTATCTATGGCTGTCATACAGCGAACGTGTGCTACCCAAAATCTGCAGAGTTCATAAGGTGGCAGTTTAAAGATCAGCCACATTTCAAGTCCAAAATAATTATAAAAATAAAAAACGGATACAATATATACAGTATATATATATATATATTTGTGTTAGGGGCTTACGGTAGTACAGTGAAGAGCCCTGGGAAGCAGGGAATGAATGCAGTCGGTTGTGGTGTGCCGAAACCGAGGATGAGGTAGGCCTGAGAAAGAAGAGGGCCTACCCAAGGAAAAGATATAGAAGAAATGAGTAGTAAATGAGTGAAGTGGTGGGAGGGTCAAAGCTTAGACCTCAGACGGTGCAGGAGCCAGGTAAGGGGAGTGCCCTAAATAGGCTGGAGGCGGACCTCAGCCCCTCCCACAAATCCAGGCAAATTGCCTTAATACTTGTGTTAGGCGCTTACGGTAGTACAGTGAAGAGCCCTGGGAAGCAGGGAATGAATGCAGTCGGTTGTGGTGTGCCGAAACCGAGGATGAGGTTGGCCTGAGAAAGAAGAGGGCAAAAATGGAAATAACCAGTTTATTGTAGCCAATTCATACATAAATGGCTCAACCCGACATGTTTTGGAAAGCCACTCTTAACTCTTGTGCTGGATTGGGAATGTATCGTGCGTAAGCGGATGACTTCCAGCGCCCCAATTTCTTGATGACATGAGTGGGGATGTTGGCACTGAAGGCCGTGGACGCGGCTCCGATGCGAAAGGAGTGCCCTGAGTAGTTGGTTGCGTTGAGGCCCAGTTGTGTGAGGGATGACCTGACGTGGGTCATGAAGGTGGTGGTGGTGAGTACCGAACCATGAAGTTGAAGTAGCGGTTGAGAGGGTAGAAACTTGTGATGCTGACTGTAGGTGTCCAGAACCCTGACTGGACACCATCTGTTGTGCGTGGGGTAATATGAAATGTTGACGGGTGAGTGCTGACTATTCTTGGAGTGAGGTAAGGTCAGGATGTAATGATCCAAGTGTTTCGTCAGGTGGGAGACAAGCAGACAAGGTGAGGTTTGGGTCGTGGATGTAGTAGTGAATTCCCCGGGTCTCAGGAACCCGTAGAAGGCCAGGTAAATTGCTGTTTTGATGACGGAGTTGGTATCCGCTACAAAAGGCGTGGCGTCCAGCAAGTCGGATAATGCCTTGAAGATATGACTGTTTATGGGTAGCCTCTGGGCTGGACGTGCGGGTTCCGACTTCTGAATGCCTCTGAGTATGGTTTTGATCTGGGACGAGGCCATGAAGCTGATGTTATTGGGATGCATGATTAGCATATGATGTTGAATGCCAGTGAGATATAGTTTGATGGTGTTGTATGACATTTTGAGTTTGAGGTGGCAGAAAGAAGCAAACCCCAAAAGAGACGACATGACAAAAGGGTGCGTGATGTTGTGTTCCAACAGGAACCTGTTGAATAGTGTGAAAGCTCTGTTGTATGTTCTGTGTGTATTGTCTGACAGTGCTAAGCGGGACAAAGTCTGGCTATGTCGCATGATGACCTCTAATCCAGAATGAGCTGTTGAAACGATGGAGTGCTGGAGGCCGTGGGTGACGCTGATGGGAGAGCCTGATGAAATGCCTGAAATTTGAAGCGAGACAGATTGTCAGCTGCCGTATTGCACACCCCCGGAACATGGAAACAATGTAAGAAGAAATTATTGCGAGCGGCCAACCAAGTAAGTCTCCGCAGAAACCTCATGATTGTGAGGGATTTTGAACGACCTTTGTTGATGATCTGGCAGGTTGCTTGATTGTCTGAGTAGCACCGGACCGACATGTTCGCCCATGAATGACCCCACGCCACGGCAGCCGCTGCGATAAGATAGATCTCGAAAAGCACTGAGGTAGTGGAGAATCCTTCCAACTCCCGGACCGCAGGAGGCCAGCTGCCCCACAGCCAATCGTTCCCGAAAATGGCCGCAAAGCCTGTGGTAGATACCGCATCTGACCAGATAGAGGGGGAAGAGTCCGACAGCTGAGGGAGAAACAAGCTCCTGCCATTCCAGGTGGACAGAAATCTCCTCCATATGCCCAGATCTGCCGCAGCGTGGGCATCCAGGGACAACCTGTGTGAGTCGTGTAAGAAAAAGGGGAAGAGATGCAGAAGCCGTGATATGAATGAGCGACCCTGAGGTATGATGCGCATAGCAAAGTTCAGGGAGTCTTGAAAAGGAAAAAAGAGGGTGAAAGAACCACAATGTTAGGCGCCAGTCAAAGGGGAAGGAGACAATACCTATATTTATAAGGAATATATATTTTTTCAACACGAGCGGATCAGTGATAGAAAGTCGCACTAGAAATCTAGAGATATTGAGACCAGCTGAATTGTGTTCATAACAGCAAGTGAGGTAAATAGCAGAATCACACCCGGAATACTCGGATTTAGTACATAACCTAGAAGGTGCAGATATAAACTGGTATTACCAGATTTTGGACCCCTGGGGGCCTATACATATAGGTAAAACAATATAATTAATAGGATTTTTAAATGCTTAGTAAAAACAATAATGGTATTTTCCACTCACTTCACAGGGAGGAAATTTTGAGGGATAAAACTCAAGACACCCAAAAAAGTTTCCTCCCAATCCTGGATCGCTTCAATGGTCTTAGGAAGAGGCAGCAGTTCCAGATTCGGTACTTCTTGCGAAATTCCTTTTATTTATTTATAAAACAACAGGAACAAAAAAGAGCTCTACGCGTTTCGGGGCATAGAATAGGTCCCCTTCATCAGGAGCAGCATGTTATCACATAGAACAAACAAACATTTTATACCTACAATATGGGGTCAGGCAATATGGTGTCCTGAGTGATGTCACTTCCGGGTCAAACTTGGGTCATCAATTTAAAACTCTTTCTGTGAGACAAGTGGTGGTTTTGAGTGCCGGAATATATTTCCTGTACTTGGTTATATGATCCCTAACTTCCAGGGTCGGTATAATATCTTTAATACCTTTTAGAGTCGGCGGTCCGGGTAACGGAGTCTGCCGGGGAACTGTTTCCGGTTCCTGGACCGCATAGATGGAGCGCACGCTAGCTTAATGCGCATGCGCCAGGCTCGGACCCGGAAGTGCCGTGTTCTTCTGGTGGCACAAAGGGAGACGTGGAACGCATCATGCGTTCCACTTACAGCGATTGCGGTGTCGCCGATTCATAGGGAGTGAAGACTTACCAAAAAAATGATGTTGAAAGAGAAATAGGGATAAACATTGGGGGTCAATGTATATACATATCCATATCCAGATGGACCATGATATTGTTGAAAATACTGTTTGGGGATACATATAGAATGTCTGTATGTATATACATATATATATATATAGTACACAGAGAAATCAGATCGATATCAAATTTAGACCACTGTATACACACACACGTCTCAAGACTAGGTATTAAGTTTAAAAATGTATAAAAATGTATAAAAATGTATAAAAAAGAAAGGATATATATATATATATATATATAAAAATTATATAAATAAACATTACTAAATGAGGTGATAAAGAGAGCACTGATAAAATGCATAATAAAATACATTTCTACTATGTCTTTCCTACCGAATCCAATGGAATATACATCATAAAAATATAATGATATAATGATATAATGGAAAAAATTATATAAAAAAAATTTTATATAAAAAAATGAGAATAAAAATACGTATAAAAAATTCGTGGCTAGATTCAAGGCTCAATGATCAATAGTTGGTATACTCCAGGGTTTCATTAAGGCCAAAAGGGGACAATGTGTTCAGGCGATAAATCCAATACATCTCTTTCCGTGATAAACATTGATATGATTGGGGTACCCATTCGAGGGGTGTAACTTTTAGCAGTGTTGCGTCACTATTGTGGGACTCCTGAAAATGCTTGGGAACACTATGTGTAAAAATCTGTCTTTTTATATTCGAGCGATGCTCGTTCATACGCTCTCTTAAAGTTTGTGTTGTTCTTCCAACATAGAGGAGCTTGCAAGGGCATTCTAGTAGGTAAATGACAGATCTTGTCCCACAGTTCATGTTATGTCTGAAGGTATAGGTATCAGGAGTGCCTGGGATTGAGATATCTTTTAGCCCATGAGTTATCATATGGCAACATTTGCACCTCTTTGTACCGCATTTAAATACCCCTTTCGTAGTGTCCCCATGGTTAGTTTTTTTATTTTTTGTAAAATTCGGGCAGGACGGGGCCAGAATGTTTTTGAGGGTGGGGGCCCTTCTAAACGTGAGGGTTGGAGTGGCAGATAGGATGTCCTTCAAAATTGGGTCTTTTAGGAGAATATTCATAGTAACATAGTAACATAGTATATAAGGCCGAAAAAAGACATTTGTCCATCCAGTTCGGCCTGTTATCCCGCAAGTTGATCCAGAGGAAGACCCCTCTCTAGTAGCTATAGCCTGTAATATTATTAAGCTCCAGAAATACGTCCATGGCCCTCTTGAATTCCTTTATTGTACTCACCATCACCACCTCCTCAGGCAGAGAGTTCCATATTCTCACTGCTCTTACCGTAAAGAATCCTTTTCTATGTTTGTGTACAAACCTTCTTTCCTCCAGGCGCAGAGGATGTCCCCTCGTCACAGTCACAGTCCTGGGGATAAATAGCTGATGGGATAGATCTCTGTACTGACCCTTGATATATTTATACATATTAATTAGATCAGTGTTTATTTATTATTTTTTTGATTTCTGTATGTTTATTATTGTATTGGGTGATGAGATTGAATTGTGGTACTTTACTTGAAATCAACATGGTTTTCTTAGGTGACAGAGCTTCAATTTGGCTCAGTTTGAGTGTTCTTTTCACAGAGTCCTGGACTAGGGATCTGGGATAGCCTTTCTCTTTAAAACGGGTCTGGAGGATAGAAAGTTGTTTGCGTAAGACTCGATTATCCGAGCAATTCCTTCTTATCCGTTTCATTTGACTAAATGGTATGTTTTTTTTCCATTTAGAGAAATGACAGCTCTTGAATTCAAGGTAGCTATTGGCGTCTACCTTTTTAAAGTGTGTCTTTGTCGTGATGGACTCAGACCCCGATTCAATATGGATATCCAAGAAGATGGCTCTGGTGGGATGCTGTTCCATGGTGAAGGATAAACCCCAGTCATTCGTTTTCAGGTTATTGAAAAAGCATATAAGTTCTTCGCTGGTTCCTTCCCAAATGAACAGCATATCATCTATATAACGCTTGTAGAACTTTATTCTGGGGTGGGAGAGAAGGCCGAAATGTTTCTCAAACATCCCCATAAATAGGTTTGCATACGATGGGGCAAACTTAGTCCCCATCGCGGTACCTTTGATTTGGATATAGGATTGATCATTGAAATTGAAGTAATTGTGTGATAAAATAAATTCTATTGAATTCAAAAGAAATTCCTTTTGTGTATCTGGCATGGAGGAGTCTTGACTGAGATAATGTCTTACCGCTGTTAACCCAAGTTCCTGTTTGATGTTGCTATATAAAGAAGTGACGTCTAACGTTACCCAGATATACTCCTTCTGCCATCGAATATCTTGTAGGAACTTGATAAGATGGGGAGTGTCTTTGAGGTATGACGGTAATGACTGCACATGCTTTTGTAAATGAAAGTCTACGTATGCTGAGAGGTTTGAAGTTAGTGAATTTATACCTGAAATTATAGGTCGGCCTGGGGGGTTAACCAGCGATTTGTGGATTTTTGGGAGAAAATAGAATTTAGCCAAAGATGGATGAGATGGAGATAAAAACAGTTTCTCTTTTTTATTGATGACATTTGAATGAAAGCCTTGCTCTACCAACATTGTTAGAGCTTTTTTAAAAATATTAGTTGGGTCCTCTTTGAGAGTACTGTAGTACTCAGGATCGGATAGGATCCTATTGGCTTCACTTAGATAGTAATCCGTACTAAGGATAACCACTCCCCCTCCTTTGTCCGCATTTTTAATAGTGATGTTCTTATTATCTTTGAGTGTTTTTAGTGCTTTCCTTTCTACTGTTGTTAAATTGTGGCCTCCAAGTGTAGTCTTGTTATTTTCACAAAGATTCTTGAAGTCATCTAAAACCATTGTGTAGTAGCTCTCCAGTTGGGGGCCTCGGTGTTCTATAGGGTAGAATGTCGAGTTCTTTTGTAAATTAGATGGTATAGGGGGAAATGGTGGTTTTTCATCCCTATTGTCACTAGAGGAATCCGAGGGGTGTTTATCGGATGGATCAGTATTCTCTCTCTGTGGTGTGATAAGCTCTTTTATTCTAAAGTGGCGTTTTAATGTAAGTTTCCTAATAAACTTGTTCAAATCTATAAACAATTCAAATGGGTCAGGTGAATTGGTGGGGCAAAAGGATAATCCTTTGCTCAGAATTCTGATCTCATCGGAATGAAGGGTATAACTGGAAAGGTTGAAAATTCCCTTCTCTCTTTCTAGTTTTTGGTTATTGGTGCTATCAGTATCGCTTGAGGGGAAGATTGAAGTGGTGACGTCTGTTGGAAATCTAGGATCTTTGAATAGTGTGTCTTTGATTTTTTCTTTTCTGGTGCGTCTAGATTTTCCTCCTCTGCATCCTCTAGTCCTTCTTTTGGACGTTTTCTGGAGCTGGCTATGGGAGTGAAGAAATGTGTTATCTTCAGATTTTTCTTTGCATGAGGGGAAATTTTCGATATTAAATTGGTTGGGGTGAAAAAGGGACTGATTGGTTGAAAAGAGGTTACTGTTGATCGCACCGGGGGGGGGTCAGTCTCGGTGGGGGGGAGTTGTCTGGTACTATAAGTCCTAAAAAAGGACTCTCTGAGAGGTTGGTGGGAAGTGCTAAAAAAAATTCTGACTGTACAGTAGAGTCTTTTGTATATGAATCCCCTCCTTTAGACAAGCCCCCTGGAACCACCATGGTGAATCATACCCCTGGAGACCTTTCTATCTACACCACTCCTGAACCTCATGTACCAACAGTATTAGATGGTCCAGTACCAGCCAGACATATAGATCTGGATTCAGAGGATCTATGTACAACCCTAGAGGACCTAGCTCTCAACATTTCTACCTGTTCCAATTCTACTGTACAGTCAGAATTTTTTTTAGCACTTCCCACCAACCTCTCAGAGAGTCCTTTTTTAGGACTTATAGTACCAGACAACTCCCCCCCACCGAGACTGACCCCCCCCGGTGCGATCAACAGTAACCTCTTTTCAACCAATCAGTCCCTTTTTCACCCCAACCAATTTAATATCGAAAATTTCCCCTCATGCAAAGAAAAATCTGAAGATAACACATTTCCTCACTCCCATAGCCAGCTCCAGAAAATGTCCAAAAGAAGGACTAGAGGATGCAGAGGAGGAAAATCTAGACGCACCAGAAAAGAAAAAATCAAAGACACACTATTCAAAGATCCTAGATTTCCAACAGACGACACCACTTCAATCTTCCCCTCAAGCGATACTGATAGCACCAATAACTAAAAACTAGAAAGAGAGAAGGGAATTTTCAACCTTTCCAGTTATACCCTTCATTCCGATGAGATCAGAATTCTGAGCAAAGGATTATCCTTTTGCCCCACCAATTCACCTGACCCATTTGAATTGTTTATAGATTTGAACAAGTTTATTAGGAAACTAACATTAAAACGCCACTTTAGAATAAAAGAGCTTATCACACCACAGAGAGAGAATACTGATCCATCCGATAAACACCCCTCGGATTCCTCTAGTGACAATAGGGATGAAAAACCACCATTTCCCCCTATACCATCTAATTTACAAAAGAACTCGACATTCTACCCTATAGAACACCGAGGCCCCCAACTGGAGAGCTACTACACAATGGTTTTAGATGACTTCAAGAATCTTTGTGAAAATAACAAGACTACACTTGGAGGCCACAATTTAACAACAGTAGAAAGGAAAGCACTAAAAACACTCAAAGATAATAAGAACATCACTATTAAAAATGCGGACAAAGGAGGGGGAGTGGTTATCCTTAGTACGGATTACTATCTAAGTGAAGCCAATAGGATCCTATCCGATCCTGAGTACTACAGTACTCTCAAAGAGGACCCAACTAATATTTTTAAAAAAGCTCTAACAATGTTGGTAGAGCAAGGCTTTCATTCAAATGTCATCAATAAAAAAGAGAAACTGTTTTTATCTCCATCTCATCCATCTTTGGCTAAATTCTATTTTCTCCCAAAAATCCACAAATCGCTGGTTAACCCCCCAGGCCGACCTATAATTTCAGGTATAAATTCACTAACTTCAAACCTCTCAGCATACGTAGACTTTCATTTACAAAAGCATGTGCAGTCATTACCGTCATACCTCAAAGACACTCCCCATCTTATCAAGTTCCTACAAGATATTCGATGGCAGAAGGAGTATATCTGGGTAACGTTAGACGTCACTTCTTTATATAGCAACATCAAACAGGAACTTGGGTTAACAGCGGTAAGACATTATCTCAGTCAAGACTCCTCCATGCCAGATACACAAAAGGAATTTCTTTTGAATTCAATAGAATTTATTTTATCACACAATTACTTCAATTTCAATGATCAATCCTATATCCAAATCAAAGGTACCGCGATGGGGACTAAGTTTGCCCCATCGTATGCAAACCTATTTATGGGGATGTTTGAGAAACATTTCGGCCTTCTCTCCCACCCCAGAATAAAGTTCTACAAGCGTTATATAGATGATATGCTGTTCATTTGGGAAGGAACCAGCGAAGAACTTATATGCTTTTTCAATAACCTGAAAACGAATGACTGGGGTTTATCCTTCACCATAGAACAGCATCCCACCAGAGCCATCTTCTTGGATATCCATATTGAATCGGGGTCTGAGTCCATCACGACAAAGACACATTTTAAAAAAGTAGACGCCAATAGCTACCTTGAATTCAAGAGCTGTCATTTCTCTAAATGGAAAAAAAAACATACCATTTAGTCAAATGAAACGGATAAGAAGGAATTGCTCTGATAATCGAGTTTTACGCAAACAACTTTCTATCCTCCAGACCCGTTTTAAAGAGAAAGGCTATCCCAGATCCCTAGTCCAGGACTCTGTGAAAAGAACACTCAAACTGAGCCAAATTGAAGCTCTGTCACCTAAGAAAACCATGTTGATTTCAAGTAAAGTACCACAATTCAATCTCATCACCCAATACAATAATAAACATACAGAAATCAAAAAAATAATAAATAAACACTGATCTAATTAATATGTATAAATATATCAAGGGTCAGTACAGAGATCTATCCCATCAGCTATTTATCCCCAGGACTGTGACTGTGACGAGGGGACATCCTCTGCGCCTGGAGGAAAGAAGGTTTGTACACAAACATAGAAAAGGATTCTTTACGGTAAGAGCAGTGAGAATATGGAACTCTCTGCCTGAGGAGGTGGTGATGGTGAGTACAATAAAGGAATTCAAGAGGGCCATGGACGTATTTCTGGAGCTTAATAATATTACAGGCTATAGCTACTAGAGAGGGGTCTTCCTCTGGATCAACTTGCGGGATAACAGGCCGAACTGGATGGACAAATGTCTTTTTTCGGCCTTATATACTATGTTACTATGTTACTATGAATATTCTCCTAAAAGACCCAATTTTGAAGGACATCCTATCTGCCACTCCAACCCTCACGTTTAGAAGGGCCCCCACCCTCAAAAACATTCTGGCCCCGTCCTGCCCGAATTTTACAAAAAATAAAAAAACTAACCATGGGGACACTACGAAAGGGGTATTTAAATGCGGTACAAAGAGGTGCAAATGTTGCCATATGATAACTCATGGGCTAAAAGATATCTCAATCCCAGGCACTCCTGATACCTATACCTTCAGACATAACATGAACTGTGGGACAAGATCTGTCATTTACCTACTAGAATGCCCTTGCAAGCTCCTCTATGTTGGAAGAACAACACAAACTTTAAGAGAGCGTATGAACGAGCATCGCTCGAATATAAAAAGACAGATTTTTACACATAGTGTTCCCAAGCATTTTCAAGAGTCCCACAATAGTGACGCAACACTGCTAAAAGTTACACCCCTCGAATGGGTACCCCAATCATATCAATGTTTATCACGGAAAGAGATGTATTGGATTTATCGCCTGAACACATTGTCCCCTTTTGGCCTTAATGAAACCCTGGAGTATACCAACTATTGATCATTGAGCCTTGAATCTAGCCACGAATTTTTTATACGTATTTTTATTCTCATATTTTTTTATATAAAAAATTTTTTATATAATTTTTTCCATTATATCATTATATTTTTATGATGTATATTCCATTGGATTCGGTAGGAAAGACATAGTAGAAATGTATTTTATTATGCATTTTATCAGTGCTCTCTTTATCACCTCATTTAGTAATGTTTATTTATATAATTTTTTTATATATATATATCCTTTCTTTTTTATACATTTTTATACATTTTTATACATTTTTAAACTTAATACCTAGTCTTGAGACGTGTGTGTGTATACAGTGGTCTAAATTTGATATCGATCTGATTTCTCTGTGTACTATATATATATATGTATATACATACAGACATTCTATATGTATCCCCAAACAGTATTTTCAACAATATCATGGTCCATCTGGATATGGATATGTATATACATTGACCCCCAATGTTTATCCCTATTTCTCTTTCAACATCATTTTTTTGGTAAGTCTTCACTCCCTATGAATCGGCGACACCGCAATTGCTGTAAGTGGAACGCATGATGCGTTCCACGTCTCCCTTTGTGCCACCAGAAGAACACGGCACTTCCGGGTCCGAGCCTGGCGCATGCGCATTAAGCTAGCGTGCGCTCCATCTATGCGGTCCAGGAACCGGAAACAGTTCCCCGGCAGACTCCGTTACCCGGACCGCCGACTCTAAAAGGTATTAAAGATATTATACCGACCCTGGAAGTTAGGGATCATATAACCAAGTACAGGAAATATATTCCGGCACTCAAAACCACCACTTGTCTCACAGAAAGAGTTTTAAATTGATGACCCAAGTTTGACCCGGAAGTGACATCACTCAGGACACCATATTGCCTGACCCCATATTGTAGGTATAAAATGTTTGTTTGTTAGGGGGCGGAGCCAGCGCTTGATCCGGATGGACGTGTGAGGCGCTGCTCTCCCGTCTGCATATCCCTCCTAGCACTGTTTAATTAGCCTACTGCCGACTGAAATGGTGAAGATCGGGGGCCAAAAGTCCACAGACCAGCCTGGAGGCAACCGCTCCCAAAATCAAACCGGGGATATAGAGAAATTTATGAGAAAAGCCTCCGCTACACAAGGGAGCCGTGAGACAAAGATGGCGCCCGGCACCCCGCGCTCCGGACACAAGCAGCTTGCCGCGTGCAGCAGTGAGAAGGTAGGAGACGAACTCACTGAGACGGAAAGCATGCCGATCACTAGAGCATTCTTAAAAGAGGCTCTAATAGAGGCTCTGGGCCCTATCAGTGTGGACATTTCCTCCATAAAAGAGGATCTGAGGCATATAGGAAGGAGAGTGGAGAGCTTAGAGGAGGCGCAGGCCACAATCCTCCAACACCAGAGTGAAGTGTCCTCCAGCATGTCTCTTGCGCAGTGCCATATCAATGCCCTATATACTGCCATGGAGGACCAAGAAAATAGGAGCAGGCGAAATAACCTGCGCTTTAGAGGAATACCGGAGACTATTCCAGCTGTGGACATTCCTGAAACAATTACCCAGATTTGCCTCAAGATTCTAGGCTCTGACTCAACGCACGAGGTCCTGCTTGAACGTGCGCACAGAGCTCTCAGGCCCAAACCGCAGGCGAACGAGCCGCCTAGGGATGTCATCTGTAAATTTTTACACTTCCCTGTGAAAGAGGCCATTTTGGCAGGAGCCAGGAACTTCAATTCCGTAGAATGGGACAACAACAGCATCGCCATTTATCAAGATCTGTCGCAATCGACCCTCAAGAAGCGTAAAGCTTTGAAACCCCTTACCGACTGGCTAAGGCAACGAAAAATCCTCTACAGATGGACTTTTCCCTTCGGATTATCCTTCCTCCATGAGGGTCGCCGCATCCACGTTTCTTCGTTTGCAGACCTGGATAAAACCTATGACCTCCTTCAGCTACCTCCGTTGCCTATTGCAAACTGGGACATGGTCCAAAACCTCAACTCTCTTCCTGATTTACCCAGGACAATCCCCTGGGAGCCCCAACGCACACCAAAGCCTCAAAGAAGCAGCAGAAGAAGAGACTCCTTTTCCACCACAAAACGCCTTGCATTGGCGGACGAGTAGCTGACTTTGCCTTCTCACCGCCAGCTCTGGATGAACATGAAAAAAAGGAAAAAAAATAAAATAAATGTCTGATGGACGTTACTAAAGATATGCCTTGATAAGTATCTGAATTATTGACTATCAGCTATGTGCTGGGGGAGGTGGCTGGGCTCGCCTTATATTCGGGCCCTGCTCCTCTCCTAGCATTGGACGTAGAGACAGCAGGGACGTCTCTCTTGAGACTTCCCATCTGTTTTGAAGCCAGTCTAGTCATGATCTGATTAAATGACCTAATTGTTGTTAAGCTGATTCTTCATGTTCTACCGGCCCCACTGCACTGATGGGATTAGGTGTAGTACTATTGCTTACTGACATCTTTTTGGAGCGGTACTACTACACGCTACCCCTGAGGGTTGATGATGGAGGTATCCTAACTCTGTCAATCTGCCCTTAATTGCAGTAAGGTAAACGTCCATCTTTATATTATCTTATTTACCAAGATGTTCCCCAACCTTTCTTCCATCGTTAGGATTGTAACAACCACCAAGCTGCAGTACCTTTGCTGCCATAGAGGGTAGTGCTTCTGGGTGTAATACCCTTTACCCCCCTACTTCATACTATCCCGGATAGGCAGGGTTATACCACCATGCCGTATCTGGATGTTATTCATTCATATTCTGCCTTTACTTACCTATTTCTTTTTCTTGGTTTCTGTTCTATTTGTTTACGTTTTGACAGGTACTCAAGGGAAATTCCAACATCCTTTCCAATCCGAAATAGTGAAGCCCCTTTTGGATCCGCTCGTGGCCGCACTCTCCCCCTCACGATGTGTCTGGTTTGTCAAAACTCTTTTTGCAGCGTCCTTTATAGCCTTTGGGCTTTTCACCTTATCAAAACAGTATGGCAGATTTTAAATTAGCCTCATACAATGTCAAGGGGCTGAGATCCCCTTCTAAGAGATGCCAGATCCTATCTCTCCTGCACAGAGAAAACTGTTCAGTGATCTTTCTTCAGGAGACGCATTTCAAACACAATAATTACCCCAACCTCTCCCACTCCAGGTATCCCTGCTGGTACCATTGTGGGGCTGGGGGTGCGGCCTCGAGGGGAGTTAGTATAGGCTTCCGCAGAGGCCTACCCTTCCAATATAAGTCTCATACCCAGGATCCAGAGGGCCGGTATTTGATCCTTAAGGGTCAGGTGGGACTATCCATGTTCACATTTGTAAACATTTATGCCCCAAATACAGACCAACTTCGCTGGCTCATTGATATTTTCTCCTTAATTGAGCAATATAGGGAGGGTTTCCTAATTGTCGCAGGAGACTTTAATATTGCCTTCAATCCTTTAATAGACACGTCATCTAAAAAATCCCCCTTCTCTGCTAAGACCCTCAGACTGCTACACAAGAAGCTGCACAACCTGGGAATTATAGACGTGTGGCGGTGTCTCAACCCAGACGTAATTGACTATTCTTTTTACTCTTCTGCGAATAACTCCTATAGCAGAATTGACTACATTTTAGTCCCGAAGGAGAAAATACAATCCTGCTCCCTACCCAAAATAGGAGACATCACTCTATCGGATCACTCCCCAATTTTCTGTAATATATCCCCAGGGAAGGGAAACGCCAGACAACCAAATTGGAGATTCAATGAATCTTTATTGAATAACTCTAAACACACAGCCAAAATTACCTCTTACTTAGAAGAATATTTCTTAACTAATAATACCCCAGAAATGGCCCCCCAAGTTATCTGGGATGCGCATAAAGCGTATATACGAGGCAGACTGATCAGTCTCTGCTCTTTTCTAAAGAAAGAGTCGGAGAAAAAACTTAACACCTTGCTTTCACAAATTCATCAAATTGAAAAAGCACATAAGCAATCTCTAATGGCACAGAAACTATCGGAACTTTCTTCTCTTAGAACTCAACTGAAAAATCTTCTGAATGAGCGCTCAGCTAAATTCTTTCTGTCCGCTCAACAGAAAATTTATGCCCATGGAAACAAAGCTTCCAAATATGTAATGTGTCGAATCAAACAGAGAAGAAACTCCCGCTATGTTCAGTCCATTAAGTCCTCCCAGGGGGACCTTCTATTCAAGGCGGAAGACATTGCTGAACAATTTAGACTATTTTACCAATCTCTATATAATCTCCGTGCCCCAGATCTTCCTAATCCTTCCCTAGATAAAGAAAGTAATATTAGTTCCTTCTTAGAGACCCTTAACCTTCCCACATTAAATTTGGCACAACAAGAATCCCTGTCCACACCGTTCACTATCCTGGAACTAACTGCCACGATTAAATCTACCCCTAGAGGTAAATGCCCTGGCCCAGATGGTCTCCCCATAACTTATTATTCGGCCTTTCAAAGTCTCCTGCTACCCCACCTACTCCCTATTTGCAACTTGTCACTGTCCAATCACCCACTCTCTTCCGACATGACCAAAGCAGTCATTACAATAATCCCTAAAGAGGGTAAAGACCTCACGCTCTGTCCCAGCTACCGTCCTATTTCTCTACTTAATGTAGACCTTAAACTCCTAGCCAAAATGCTGGCCACTAGGCTACAAAATCTTCTCCCGGAATTAATTAACCCTGATCAGGTCGGGTTTGTCAGAGGTAGGGAGGGTAAGGACAATACCACTAAAATCCTAGATGCCCTGTTTTATGCTAAACATAAATCCTCTCCATTGGTCCTTCTTGGCACGGACGCCGAGAAGGCATTTGATAGAGTTGACTGGACTTATATTAGACTAGTCCTGGCTAAATTTAAAATCCCAGAGCAATATATCAATTCTATGTTCTCTATGTACACCTTCTCCTCGGCGTCCGTGTCAGTGAATGGTCTTCTTTCCTCCCTCTTTCCTATTAAAAACGGAACGAGGCAGGGATGCCCCCTCTCCCCACTCATTTTTGTCCTTGTAATGGAATCCCTCCTTCAAGCCCTCAGACAGGACAGTGAAATTAGAGGTCTGAAAGTGGGGAACCGTGAATTCAAACTGGCGGCCTTTGCCGATGATCTTCTGATTGTCACCACTAACCCACTGAGGTCCATGCCCAAGATTCTCTCAACGCTCAACCTTTTTGGCTCCCTTTCCAATTTTAAGGTTAACCCCTCTAAATCTCAAGTCTTACATATAGGCCTTTCCCCTGCCACTATCGCCTCCCTCCAAATTAACTCGCCTTTCAATTGGCAGACCCAACAATTAACCTACTTAGGGATCAAGCTATCCCCCCACCTGCCCGATCTATTTCGTTTGAACTACAAACCCCTCCTAGTCTCCATGACAACTCAGATGGACACCCTAGACTCTCCCTACCTCTCATGGTTTGGTAGAAAGAACATCTTCATGTCACTGATCATGCCAAAACTTACATATATGATGCAGGTTCTCCCTATTGATATCCCCGGGTCATACTTTGCTTCCTTAAATAAACACATCCGTAAGTTCATTTGGCAAGCAAAGAGCCCTCGTATATCTTTTGACACCTTGACCAAATCTAGGAATAGAGGAGGTATTGGCCTCCCTGATCCAAAATCTTATATGCTTGCTATCCAGCTTTCTAGAGCCATTGATTGGATCAGGGAACCCTCCTATAAATCCTGGCTATCATTGGAGACTGCTCTCCTTTCCTCCTCTCCTAGGGCCCTCTTGCTGGCCGACAGACCACCCCCGACCCTAAGCTCAATACCTAACCCTCTTATACGTACTACCCTAAAGACCTGGGGGGGTTTCTCGGCCAGCTTTGGGGCTCCGACGCCTTTTGCCACACTGCTGCTTGTAAAAGACTTAGTTGAATTGGCCCCTAAAGAGCTGAAAGAAAGCTGCCCGCAATGTATCAGGAGATTAGAGATCCCCATTACCCAGTTTTTAGACTCAGACGGCTGTTTACTCCCTGACTCAGAGATATGTACAATTCTGGGGACACAGATCCACAACCCCACCTTGTTACGCTTTATTAAAACGGAGCTACTTAGTAAGACGAAAAGCCCCCCTCCACCAGAAGACTCAAACTGGTTTGTGGAAATGATAAATAATAGAAGATACCCGCCTAAAGCTATCTCCAAGATATATAAACACTTGAAGTCCCCTGCCTCTTTTATTAAACCAGCAATAGTGGGCAAGTGGGAAAAAGATCTTCAGAGGTCCCTAACGCCTCAAGAAACCTCTAAAATGCTGATTCTTCCACACAAGATATCTAGATGCATACGCATCCAAGAAAATAGCTATAAGATCCTTATGCAATGGTATAGGACCCCAGACAAAACCTACAGATATAACAAAACAGCCAGTGATCTATGCTGGAGATGTCTCGGAGTTAAGGGAACCTTTTTACATGTATGGTGGGCATGCGCCTTGATTAACCCATGGTGGCACAACATAACCCGACTATGTAACCAGATTTGTCAGTCTTCTCTCACCTGCTCTCCTGAATTAGTCTTATTGTCACTCGGAATGGAGGGCCTGGGCCCATATAAAAAAGCTCTTTTTACCCTCCTGTTAGCGGCGGCTAGATTACTGTTACCAACCCTTTGGTTATCATCAGATATCCCTAGTATTGAACATTGGTCCAATAAAGTTGATCAGATATATAGACTGGAGGAGATTTCACATTGGGAATCGCATTCTAGACCCTCTTTCCTTAAAACATGGCTACCTTGGAAGCAATACAGAAATTTCCCTTAGACTTCGGGCTTAATAGCACTCTTCTATTGCCATATCTCTCCCGTCCCTCTACGGAGTGCGCCTATTTACCCATTTTAAATTATCCATCCCCCCCCCTCCTCCCAATTACTAGCTCTCTCTGTGACGCCCATCCTATCAACCCATGAGACTGGATTTATAATGTCACCTTGGTAAGGTTTACATGACTCATTATTCTTTTGCCAATACCTGTCTTGTTTGGGCTTAACCGCCCATGTGTTAATTGTGATTGTGACATTTCGGAATATGTGATTTTCGCCTATATTTTTGTCACATGGTTTGTTGTATACTTTACTCATTGGAAATATCTTTGCAATGGAAAATTGAAAACAATAAAAAACTTTCAATTGAAAAAAAAAAATATGTTTGTTTGTTCTATGTGATAACATGCTGCTCCTGATGAAGGGGACCTATTCTATGCCCCGAAACGCGTAGAGCTCTTTTTTGTTCCTGTTGTTTTATAAATAAATAAAAGGAATTTCGCAAGAAGTACCGAATCTGGAACTGCTGCCTCTTCCTAAGACCATTGAAGCGATCCAGGATTGGGAGGAAACTTTTTTGGGTGTCTTGAGTTTTATCCCTCAAAATTTCCTCCCTGTGAAGTGAGTGGAAAATACCATTATTGTTTTTACTAAGCATTTAAAAATCCTATTAATTATATTGTTTTACCTATATGTATAGGCCCCCAGGGGTCCAAAATCTGGTAATACCAGTTTATATCTGCACCTTCTAGGTTATGTACTAAATCCGAGTATTCCGGGTGTGATTCTGCTATTTACCTCACTTGCTGTTATGAACACAATTCAGCTGGTCTCAATATCTCTAGATTTCTAGTGCGACTTTCTATCACTGATCCGCTCGTGTTGAAAAAATATATATTCCTTATAAATATAGGTATTGTCTCCTTCCCCTTTGACTGGCGCCTAACATTGTGGTTCTTTCACCCTCTTTTTTCCTTTTCAAGACTTTATATATGTGTTGAACTTGTTCACACCATTGACCACATCCGGCTGCCTATCAAACACCTAACCTTACTCTTTGACCTACTTCATCCTACTTTTACCTCCTTTGGCGCCCTGCACCTAATTATATAGACTCCTTGGACTTTGATCCAAGTAAGTCTTGTGATTAACCCTCTACATCTTTTTTTTCTCTTATACAAAGTTCAGGGAGCCCAGCAGGGACTGTAGTTCTTTGCGGTTGCAGGTGCCGAGTCGAAGGTAGTTGTCTATGTTGGTGAGAATATCCTGGATCTTCCCGGATGGCAAACTGGCTTGCATTGAGGCTGAATCCAACTGGATACCCAGGAAGGTGTACCCCAAGTTCCTCGAACAGCTTGATTGTGGCTCTGAGGCTGGAGGGGGAGGGAAGTGTTTTCCTCCACCAGTAGAAAATCATCAAGGTAATGTAATACCATCGGGCATCTTGCTACATTCAAAAGCAACCAGCATAATGCTTCTCTGCAAATATGTCAAAGATGGCCGGGCTACTCTTGGAACCAAAAGTCAACCGGGAGAAAAAATAATAATCTCCGGACCATTTGATGCCGTGAAGGTGCCACAGTGTAGGGTGAATCGGTAGCAATTTGAAGGCGTTGGTGATGTCGGTTTTGCTGAGCCATGCCCCAACCCCTGCTTGTATGATGGCGGTGATGGCGTGATCTATGGTGGTGTATTGCAGAGAGAATTCCTCCGAGGGAATGAGGGAGTTGAGACTCGGGTTGGCTGAACCGTGTGGTGCTGATAGGTCGATGATGAGCCTCTGTTTCTGGGAAGATTTTCCAGTGACGATGCCAATGGGGTTGGTGCGCCATGTGGCGAATGGGGGGGTTTTGAAAGGTCCCAGCACGAAGCCCTCCGTTACTTCTTGGGTTATGAGGGCGTCAATGGCGATGGGGTTGTGTTGAGCTGATAGAAGGTTGGGACATTCCAGGGTGCCGGTTGGCATGTACAGGATGCCCGTGTGGAATCCTTCTGTCAATCCTGAAACGAGGAAATCTGAGAGGTGCCTGGATGGGTGTTGTGACATGAATGCGGTAAAAACTGGCATGTTGATGGTTGTAAGATACGGTTTGGCAAACATTTTATTTGGGCACATGGACTTGGCATGTGCCCGGAAACATTTGGTACATATATGCAACAATTTACACCCGCTGTAATCGCAGGACCCCTCATTAAAATTGTTGCAAATCTGGGACTTGCCCAGAAACTTGATCGGCCGACCCAGCTTGTCCCGGGCTGACCTTTCCGAGACCCCGGAGGGACCGGCTGTTTGTGAGAGGGCCTGTCTGGCCGACGTGTTCGGGCAGAAATTGGTGGTGTGGGCCGTGGAGGTGCAGTATGCACAGGCTGGGGTCCTCAGGCCTGCGAAGTGCCGACAAAATATGACCGTGTCGATCCTTGCCCAGTTGGAGCGGACTCCGTACTGGGAAAAAGCCCCCGCCACTTTCGCCGAAAAAGACCTGTGATAGTCATAGAAAGCCGACCCTCTGTATTTGTTGCCCAGGTCCACCAGTTGTGCATGTAGAGGTCGAATTCCTCCCTTCTGTTGGGGTAGACCGCACAGATGACCTCTCTATAGATCCCAAAAGCCAAAACAAATTCTGGAATAGTCAATTTCCTGTTGAGGCGGGCATCCCTGGACTTGACCACAACTGAAACCTCGTCATAGGCATAGGTTGTGTTCTCGACCACATCCTGGGAGGCAATCAGAAGGGAGGCCAGGTTTACATCCTTACCTTCCAGGATATCCCTTTTTAAGTGCTCCGGTATCATGTGCGCCGGGCTGACTTCCTGGTCCTCCAGGCTAACGGACGGCGTGATCACTGGCCGGTGGCGGACCTGCCAAGGAAAGGGTCGTGGTGACCGACTCTAGCCTCTCCAACCTGGCGTTGACTGTCGACATGGATGTCATCAGAGAGGCCAGCATGGCATGTATATCCCTGGTGCCGGACTGGCTAGGACCTTCCCCTGCCTCCCCGTTATCGGTTGACGCGTGCAGTAGCCGGAAAAGCTCCGCTTTCCTCGCCGTGGCGGGGAAGGGAACATGCCGTCTTCTCAACTCCGTCGTAATGCGCGGAATTGTCCAGGATCTGATGGATGCTGGACTGGCTAGATCGTCTCCCTGGATGGCAGTGACGGATCTAGCAGGGGTGCCTTGCAGGGAGAAGTTCTCTATTCCATCCAGAGACATACTAAAATAAAACAGTTGATTAGCTTTGGGAAACACAGGATCGTGCTGGCAAGCTAGCTAGGCCGGACGGCGAAGAAATTATACTTGCATGGTGACAGATGAGGCCCTGCTAATTGCCAAGCGGCTTTGAGAGGCTCTACCTTTGAGTTGGCGCGAGGAGTTAATGAGGCCACTTGTTGCAGTGGCAGGAGAGTTGGCCTCTCGGTGACTGTAAGACAGAACTAGGGGAAGGGAGTGACAGGTGAGGCCCTCTCTATGCAACACGCGAGGCGGCTTACTAACGAGTGGCGCGATGGGCGGCTGCCTCTGAACGTTTGAGGCGGGGTGTTGGCCTCGTGGGACCACTAACTGATGGCGAAGCCAAGAGGGGGTAACCTAGTGGGATGATAGTGCCCCTAAAGCCAGCACGCTGACCCTAACGGGACCGTCCGAAATGTAAGGAGAACCATTGTTTATGAGCAGGTGTACGTACCTGGTAGCAAGAAACAATTCTCCGGATATACGTGCAGCGCAAAAAATGTTTATGCTTGACCGCCTAAAAAAGGGGGGGTAGACAGAAAGTAGTGTGATGAACGTGGATTGTGGTATGAACATTTAGCCTGACCCAGGAGGATCATAAACGTACGCCTGCGAGAATGCCATGCTTGTGCGGATAGTGTGAGAAATGAGGCCTGCGGTGTGGCCGTGAGCGGATGCGGAACGTGTGAACGTACGGTTTGCTTTGGAGTTTTAGATTGTTCATTTGGATTAATTTGTTTTTTTTGCAATGGTGGTTTTACAGTTGTGTTCGGGGAGCTGCTGGGTGATTTAATGTGGAGGGGTTGTTGTGGGTGGGTTGTTGTGGGTGGGTAATGCTGGATGCCCCCCTGCTGACTGAGCGGGTGGGGGCATGATGCAGAAACGGTCCGGCTGGAGACGCCGGTTCCCCGCCCCAGACGCACTGCTGGACGGCCGCCGGGACACCGCGCATGTGCCGACGCACCGACGCGCATGCGCCGTACCCCGGCCGCGTGTGCGCAGATCAGGTGCCGAGATGCGGCCGGCCGCCATCGGACGCGCGGCAGGGGGAGCGGTGGAACAGACCGGAGGCAGTGGGGGGGGTGGCGCCTGAAGCAGCGGTGCGCCCGTGATGCCGGACATGGAGGGATGGTGTGTGCTGTGCGCCGATGTGGAAGCCTGTGAGCAAGTGTGAGTGCTGTTGAACATGCCGATTTGATGAAACGAGGGGAGGCATGATGTGAATGAGCAGAAATGGGGGGTGAGCCCAGGAAACAACCTGTCTGCTTGCTGCAGGGGTATTGACCGGAGTAGTGGTATGGTGTGACCAAATCTTTCTCATGAACAAAAGCATGACAGACATGAAATGATAGTGACTTGTGACGAGAATTCGTGACATGAATGCAAAGTTTGGTGAAATGAAATGAGCCGGTACAGGGGGCAACCGTGAGGCCCCGGCTGTACCGTATGGATGACTCACAGTTTTACCGGGCAAATGCGACCCACAGTGAACCGAGTGATGCAAAACTTCCAAGACTCAGCAACTCGCAGGTAACTCTCCAGTAACTCCACAAGCGACTTCCTCTCTCAAAGCTTAGACCTCAGACGGTGCAGGAGCCAGGTAAGGGGAGTGCCCTAAATAGGCTGGAGGCGGACCTCAGCCCCTCCCACAAATCCAGGCAAATTGCCTTAATACATATACACACACACCATATTTTTTTCGCCCTATAAGATGCACCGGCCCATAAGACGCACCTAGGTTTTAGAGGAGAACAATAAGAAAAAAAAAATGATTCATTAGACCTCTGGTCAGACCACCAAACAGACCTTTAATGTTAATTAGACCTCAGATCAGACCCCCAATCAGACCCTAATGTATATGACCTGCAATCAGGCCTCAGATAAGAGCCACATGCCTCTCATCAGCCCCCCATATGCCTTTTACCAGCTACCATTGCCTCTCACCAGCCCCCAGCAGCCTCTCTTAAGGCCCCATTACCTCTCATTAGCCCCCAGCAGCCTCATATCAGCCCCCATTGCCTCTCACCAGACCCCAGCAGCGTTATATCAGCCTCCATTGCCTCTCACCAGCACCCACCAGTATTATATCAGCCCCTATTGCCTCTAACCAGCACCCATCAGCATTATATCAGCCCCCATTGTCTGTCACCAGCCCCCAGCAGCATTATATTAGCCCCCATTGCCCCTCACCAGCCCCCAGCCATGTTATATCCGTGACTAAATGCCTTATATTAGCCCCCATCAGCCTCATATGGAATTTAAAAAAAAAGGACTTACCTTTCCTGCTCCAGACGCCGCCGCTCCTCTCCTCCAGCGCGATCCTCTTCATCCTGCTGCTGGCAGCCCTCACGCTGTGCGCAGCCACTGCATAGCCGACAGCTGAGGTCCAGGAAGCTGTCTCTTCCTGGTCCTCTGGTACTAATGAGCTCTTCCAAAGTTGGGGAAAAAAATGCGTCTTATGGGATGAAAAATACAGTATAGTGTATCTCTAGCACTTTTGATCCTGAATCAAATTTCTTGGCCAATTTAAATGAATTGCTGCAAAACTAATTTTAGGAAGTTTTTTAGTGTCTAGAACGTACATAGCTACATACACTGTACATGCAAACTTACATACATACATTATGTACATACATAAATAATTACATAGAAACATAACTATATACATGTCATTGAAATATAATACATACATAGAAACATACGGTACTGTACATGCAAATGTACACACATAAAAAAATACATACACACATAATGCGCACTGCATTCCATGCCACTGATATCAGGCACTTGCAGAGAGGGGTCCCAGCTTTGAATGCTCCCATCCCTTCACTATTTGTGGGTGACAACCTGTGCAGGACTCTCCTCTGTAGAGCAAGTAAGAGAGTGTAATCTTAGCCTGAGGATCGTGGAGGCATCTATTGAGCCTGGAGAAAACCTAAGTTGTAGAAAAACACAAAACACAATTTTTTTAAATTGGTATCATAAAAAAATGGGCACCACCATTCCTTTTAGCGTGCCCCCACAGGTAGCAATGATTAGAAAGTGTTAGAAACTGTAGGGACCTCCGCTTCCCCCCCCCCCCCCCCCCCCACATCTGATAATACCGATTGCTCAGAACAACACAACACAGAGCTCTAAAAAAACGATGATGGGAAATGCAAGTATTTACTAACACAGGAGAGGTGATGGGCTCTCTTTATGTTGGGAATATACCTTTAGATTTGTACACATTTCCATTATAATACATTTTAACATTTGATGCTCCTCTGCTTCTTTCAGGTGACTTTTCCTTTAAAGGGGTTGTGTCACAAAACATATTCTATATTTTTAAAACCAGCACCTGGATCTGAATATTTTTGTACATGCATGCATTTAAAAATTTTATATAGCCGCTGAGTTATTCAACAAAATGTATCTGTATAGCGCCACCTGCTGTTTATACTTTTTTTTAAATTCTTTGTCCGTCTAACTGTCAGTTCAAATCTTTAACTGCCACGGCCATATGTTCTGTTAAGAGTTGTGGCACTTACAGGAAGAGAGCGGCAGCAGAAAGGGCACACCCCCTGAGCTGCAAGGCTGAAGATAATCTAGCAGGTAGAAAGGCATTGTCGTGTACTATGTGACATCTCATTTCCATTTTTTTACATCAAGACATGGCAGAACCCCTTTAAGAATACATTTTGTCTTTTTTTGTGTGTGTTTGCATTTGTGTGATTGTCAGTAGTGAATGGGCACTGTCAGACTGCAACACCCACTTGTCAATCTACTGATACATTTTTTGGGGGTTAACAGAGTAACATAGAGTTAGACGAAAGGATGCTCCAGCGTACAACAAGTACAGAATTAGTTCTTGAATATGACATGTTAGAAAAGCTGTCATGTCCTCTTTAGAGGAGTTGTCCCATGAAAAAATATTCTACAGTTATCAAACCAGCACCTGGATCTAAATACTTTTGTAATTGCATGTAATTAAAAATTATGTATTCAATAAAATGTATCTGTATAGCGCCACCTGCTGTTTATTCTTTTTCTTATTTCTTTGACCTTTCTCCTGCTCACTGAGAAGGCCGCACACGGTCAGATTCATCCTTCAACTGCCTCCTGAGCTGTGATAGGGAGAGCTGAGACACGCCTCCTGAGCTGTGATAGGGAGCGCTGAGACACGCCTCCTGAGCTGTTTTAGGGAGAGCCGAGACACGCCTCCTAAGCTGTGATAGGGAGAGCTGAGACACGCCTCCTGAGCTGTGATAGGGAGAGCTGAGACACGCCTCCTGAGCTGTTATAGGGAGAGCCGAGACACGCCTCCTGAGCTGTGATAGGGAGAGCTGAGACACGCCCCCTGAGCTGCAGCAGAAAAGACACGCCCCTTGAGCTTTCAGCTTGATTTAAATCTAGCAGAGCAATGAATGGGGAGATCTCTGAAATCTGCAGCATGTCAATGTAACAGTGTCCAGCTGTGCGACGCTGTCCCCCTGCTTACTGCCGTGGTTTCGGGCACAGTGCTCATCTGTGATCGTGGTCTGTGCTTCCCTGTCTCTGCTGCAGCTTTGGGTTCTGCCTGTGTGGTTAGTATTACCTTTGAAGATTCCGTTCCACAACTTTCATTCAACCTGAACACTGCTTGAACTCGGTTTCGGTTGTGGCTGGGCTGTGTGGCTCACTTCCTGGGCGGGGCTGAGTTGTGTCAGGTGATCTCGTTAACCTATCCTGGCTCTCCTGCAGGTACTTTAGTAGCTCAGCCCTCTAGCCAGACACCGCAGTGTCAAGGTCCTAAACTTGTGCTAAAGAGCTTGCTTACCACTCGTGTTCCCGACTTCGTGCTTCGCTCCTGGACTTCGTTTATCTCCTATCCCAGCCTGCTTGCATCGCCTCTCGTGTTGCCGACCTGGATTGTCTGACCTTGTTCCTGTTCTGCCTGCCTTAACCCTTTGCTCCTCCAGACTACGTCTCTGCATCATCCTCCGGTTCCTGTCTTGTTGCTCCTGGTCACGACCCTGCCTGGTTTACTACATCTGTACTGTCGGTACTTTCGCAGGTACCTCCTGGACTGCCTAGACCAGCTGCTACTGACTTGTTTACGCTCCAGAGTAGCCCCTGTCAACTACAGACGGTCAAGCCTATCCTCACCATCAGAGGCTCTAGTGAAAACCGGGTAATTGCTTAGTCACGCCCCTCTGGAGTATTGCTAGTCAGTGGCACAGGGGGTTCACATCCGCTGTTCCATCATAGTCAATTTATTTTATTTTTCCTGACCGTGTATTCTTCATTCACTTAGTAAAATCTGCATGCAAATCCACATGCAAATCCACACCAATTGACGCGGATTGACCGCACAGATTTGCCTGCAAACACCTGCGGATTTCAGTGCGGATTCTCTGCACATGAATCCTAAACGCGTGCATGTACCCTAACTGTATAGTGAGCTCCCTCTACTGGTGGCTGCAGGCAAATACAATTTTGCCATGTAGCACTATGGCAGCATGAAGGGACGCATGGGATTTAAAGCCCTTTGTAAGCAGAATTAGAGATTGAACCCCTATACACAATCATGGTCCTCGCTGCATTGGACACACAGTAGCTGTTCTCTGCTTGCTGCTACCAGAACGGAGACCTTTGCATGCTAGCCCAACCATGCTTCATGAGGATCAGCTTGGAGGGTGCAGAAAGTTCCCAGGCACCCTTTGAGGGGAAGGTGGATCGGCCCAAAGGCAGCTTCCCTAGCACCGGGCTCAACAAGATTTCAGCCCCGTCTGGGGACATGCAACTGATCAGTGGGGGGGCTGACTGCGGGTCTGGTGCCCATTGCCATTTCTTAAGCCTGAGTCTCTCCCCTTGTCCTGGATCTCCCTTGGTGAGCACATTAGGACACTGGTAGACAGTGGACAAGACCATGAATAAGTCTGTACCTAAATATTCTTCACTAATGGAAATCCCTTTAAATAATCCTGCTCCGCAGCCATAGAAATATTCATAATTTGCATTTTGTGTCTGCATTGCTCATCTCATATGGAGGTCTGATTCCTGTTTAATGCATATTCACATATTCCTATGTGACATTACTTCTGATTGAGAGGTGATAAATCATTGTGTCACTTTAGGAATTAAATATTCCGTACATTTCCCAGGCAAATGTAATAGAGCCAGCCCCGGCCACAACGTAGCCGTAGTCAGGTACAATAGACATAAGCAGGTGGAAGATATTAACTCATTTGTAATAAGCTTGGTGAGCCGCCGGTAATTACATTTAAGGGAGTTAACGCGTTTCAGACTCGTCCTGAGAACCCTGCAGTCTGCCCCTAGCAGGACGATATCTGTGCTCACAAAATGTACATAAACCTTTAATGTAATAAAGAGGAAAAACTCGGTTATGTGACAATACAAACGTCCAGCGCAGGTGAGAGTGAATTCAGGTGAGGGTCAGTCTGGCACAGAAGGAATATATCTTATCTCCGCCAACTCTACAAGGCAAGAGAATGGCTATTCTTATTTCTGTATCCTTTAAAGAGCTGTTATATCTCATCTATCTATCCATCTATCTATCTAATTATCTATCATCTATCCAATATCTATCTATCTATCTATCTATCTATTATCTATCTATCTATATATCTATTATCTATCATCTATCTAATTATCTATCTGTCTGTCTGTCTATCTGTCATCTATCCAATATCTATCTATATATCTATCTATTTATAACCTATCTAATTATCTATCTGCCTGTCTGTCTGTCTATCTATCTATCTATCTTATGGATATATGAGATCAGCATCGCACCTCACTTACAAGCGACTTGCTCAGTGAAGAATGGTGTTGAGCGCGAATGTTCGAATTACGAATATTTATTGCGAATATCGTAACTTTGAGAATTCGTGAATATTTGGAATATAGTGCTATATATTTGTTATATTGAATGTTCGTCATTTTTTTCCATCTGAACACATGATTCCTCTCCGCTTCTTGCTTGTGGGACAATGAGTCATTGGCCCACAAGCCACTTAAGCAGGAAGGAATCATGACTTCAGATGGAAAAAAATGAAGAATATTCTAAAAAACAAATATATAGCACTATATTCTATAGTGCTATATATTCGTTTTTGACCCACTTCATATTACGCGATTTTTACATTGCTGATTTTTCAGAATCACAAAAATAATCTTAATCTCGAATACGAATATTCTACCACATATTCGCGAAATATTGCGAATTTGAATATTGTCCCTGCCGCTCATCACTAGTGAAGACCACGCCTTGTGACATGATGTCTCACTCACTCTCTCTGTAGACAATTACATACAACACACAGTAAATGGTTCATGTCCTGGACCTGGATACTGATAACATTAGAAGGATTACATGGTTATTCAAATCTATTAATAAATACATGACATTTGTTTTTCCCTCATCAGCGTCAACCTCTTTTTATTTTGAATGATTGTTTTATTATTTTTATACTTTGCGTCCATCTACTATTGACAGCAGGCATACTGTACATTCCATTTTCATTTTTGTTTTAATTTCTTTATCAGATTTTAGTTAATTTTTTATGAGAACTCCTACTGGACTCCTGACTTACCAGGATCCTTCTTCTACAGTTCATCTTTTTCTTGATACATGAAGACTTTTCCCAGAGGCCGGTCAGTGGATTTAGCGCATTGATAGCTGCCCATGAAAGCAGATATTGATCGTTGCCTTCCTTAGATGTAGCAATGTTTGTGTCTTTTGATGCTGGGCTGCAGTCACATCGGGCAGAGGGAGAATATACAAAAGCCTTTCACACCTGCCAACAGCAGGAGCCACGTAGACCTCATCTCCGCAACCAGATAACAGCAGCAGGTAGCTCTGGGAATCTGTGCAGCCGGATTTAAAGGGTCGCTGTACTTTCGGAAAACAATTTGGTATGTTGTATGTTTCCTGAGTCAAAAGCTTTGATCAGTGGGTCTGAGTGCTGAGACCCTGACCGATTTTTATAACAAGAGGAGAAAAGAGCTTGTTTAGCGCATTCTCTCTCCTCGCTGCAGGACAGGAAGGGAGATAGACTCAATAGAAAGTCTATGGGCCCTTTTCCCTCCCGACTCTTAGGCATCATGCACACAACCGTTTTTTTTTAAGGTCCGCAAAAACAGGGTCCGTAGGTCCGTGATCCGTGACCGTTTTTTCGTCCGTGGGTCTTCCTTGTTTTTTGGAGGATCCACGGACATGAAAAATGAAAGAAAAAATCTAAGTCAAGTTTGCCATTGAAATTATAGGAAAAAACGGACACGGATCACGGACGCGGATGACAATCTTGTGTGCATCCGTGATTTTTCACTGACCCATTGACTTGAATGGGTCCGTGAACCGTTGGCCGTGAAAAAAATAGGACAGGTCCTATTTTTTTCATGGCCAGGAAACACGGATCACGGATGCGGCTGCCAAACGGTGCATTTTCCGATTTTTCCAAGGACCCATTGAAAGTCAATGGGTCCGCGAAAAAAACCTGAAAACGGCACAATGGCCACGGATGCACACAACGGTCGTGTGCATGAGGCCTTACAGTGAGGAAAGAGAGAGCTTCTAGAGATTGGTGGGGGTCTCATTGCTCGGACCCCCACCAATCTAAACTTTTGATATGCTCCTATAACATATTAAAAGTTTTATGAATGTACAGAGACTATTTAACCTCTTCACTGCTGCAGTTTTCTGGGTAATCATCTTTATCGTCATCATCTTCCATATAGTATTTGCACTGGAACATTATTTCAGATATTTTTATTTTTAATTTTTTTCATTTATTTATTTACCCAAGCAATTTCTACAGCATTTTTCACAAAATATGTTTGCCGCTGAATTACTTGTGCGAGTGCATTATTTTTCGTGATTTTTTCCCCCTTATAAATATTGCCATGTACATCCGCATATTTAGTTATCATATCGTGCAGGATGTTTTGTATCTTTTTCTGTGATTTTTGATAAATTTATGTGCTTGAAGGAGTGGCACCTTCAAGTGTGAATGTGCTCCTATTATCTTCGGAGTAGCATTCTTGTGCACTTTTTGCCCCTCCTATCTAACAGGTCGTCTTGATTAAGGTTGGATGCTTGACTGCACACAGAGCTAACTAGGAGCAACACACTGTATGTGCAGTGTCTTCTCTCCTGAATGTAGATGCCCAACGGCATAGGTAGGTTTAGAGTAGGACCTGCGTGACTGAGACCACCTTGGCACTGGTAGGTGGGCACAGATGTGTTTTGATCAAAATATATAGGCTAAGAGTCTCAGATGTTATCATACCAAAATGAAGGCTTAGTCTATATATTATATTTGCATCTACTTTGCTTGTGCATTATTTTCTGTGATTTTTTCCTTATAAATGTTGCTGTGTACATCCACATATTTAGTTATTATAACATGCAGGAGGTTTTGTATCTTTTTCTGTGATTTTTCCACTGAATTACTGAATTTCTCCCATCCTCTCTCTCTCTTAGATTCCTGCCAGGTGGTCACAGCAGGAGCGTGTGGTGACTTATATGGATGATTACTAATCAACATCTAATGCTGTGTATTTCAAGAGGACCTCTTCCCCATCTTTTCTTAGAACTCTGCATTATGCTGTCACTCTGTTACTCCTCTTGAAAATGTAGAACCTGGCAACTGGTTATCACCATTTTGCTTACAGAATGGAGCGCGTCCCTCAGTATCTTACAAGGTCCAGCTGGTAGAAACGCACCTAGATTGTACCAGATTTCATAGAAACACATCACATACACAAAAGGAATAGCAAGACCCAAAGGCCAATTTGTTCATACAATAAAAGAGGGATGGCACAGCACAAAGTTGGTGCTTCAGGATTTTCCATTTTCTGAGGAATGACAGTATGTATTGAAACAGACATGTCAGGACAGCTGAGAGGGGAGGCTTCTGTCTTCTCTGCTTGAAACAATAAGAAGTGTACACATTGCCTTTTAGTACGTACTTCCGCTTAGTGTTGGATTGGGCTTCCTTGGACCCCTAGAGGAAATCTTTCCTAAGGCCTACACTCCACCTGTATAGAACAGGCCCAATTTTAATTGCATTTTAATCTTTGTTGCTATCAATGTACATTAGGTAGGTTCTTTGAAAATTCATCCCATAGTCTGTAGTGGCAAGGGTTTGGCTCCAAAGTTAACTTTAATTGAGGTTGTCTTCTGCATTCATTTTATTCCCCAGCGCTGGGTACCACTGGTAAATCTTCTGGTGTTAAGGTGTCCCCCTGCTAATCCTAAGCATTGCTCCTCTGTTCAGGGTTGTAGAGGTAGCAGTTGTATCAGGGTCCTTTTGTCTAAGGGAACCCCAAAAAAGCTTGTGTCATATGTGAAGGTTGCAGTATTATACTGTAAATGCCACATGGTAAGTGGTGGAGCTGCTGCAGATTCTAAGCTTCGGGTCAAGGATTTCCAACATCCTCCTCTGCTTCCCATGATTAAGAAGCACTGCAGCTACTGACTATGAGCTCCGGCTGATCTTTCGGAATAATGTTGTGCTTAATGAGTCTGACTTGCTTTATCCCTTTTTCATAAACAGTGTTTTGGTCTTTTTCTTCTCCTCATCCAACAATGAGTCACCACATTCACTGACAGCAAATTACCTCCATCTGAATGCCGTTCTTCTGTGGAAATCAAAGGGTTGAGAGCGATGACTCAGTCCCACAGCTTTACCATCAGCAACAACCAAGAAAAAACTACACCGGAGCTCGGCTTTAAAAAATTTCAAACATAATAAATAATGTGATTTAATTCACCTTATAGGTTAAACATATTTTTACAAAAGATTGGTGATTGTTACATTTTCTAATAATTGTCTATATTAGAAAAAAAAATCTTCAAATCTTGCAGCTCTCGCACTGAGCCTCATAATAGGTTGACATTTCCTGCTCTGTAGAGAGCACACGTCTGCAGTCACCTCATTATCATCACAGATAGGATTACAATGGCAGGAAATACAGACATAGATAGATAGACACTACCACTCCTACATTTCTATTGCTAGCCTGTTTTTCGCCATTGTATTGCTTTGTGCCACCAACTGTACCACCAGCAGCAAAGTATCCATTTGTTTTATGCAAAAATCATCCATGAACTGTGCCTGATTTGGCAGTTTATCTGGCAGAGAGTATCTTTAGATGCAATGGTACTTAACATTCCATTCTTCTCCATTTTGGGCAGAAGTGGGCTAAAACAGCTTCCTACCAAGGGAGGGGTTGCAGGAGGCTGTATTAATTGAGGGGAACATTCTCCTTTCCTTCAGCAGGAATCTTCCAGGGGTAGCAGCTTGTAAAGCACTCATATCAGCACATCAGAGATAGAAAAAGCAACGTATTCAAGTTTACCTGCCAGTAGGGATGAGCGAACTCGAACTGTATAGTTCGGGTTCGTACCGAATTTTGGGGTGTCCGTGACACGGACCCGAACCCGGACATTTTCGTAAAAGTCCGGGTTCGGGTTCGGTGTTCGTCGCTTTCTTCGCGCTTTTGTGACGCTTTCTTGGCGCTTTTTGAAAGGCTGCAAAGCAGCCAATCAACAAGCGTCATACTACTTGCCCCAAGAGGCCATCACAGCCATGCCTACTATTGGCATGGCTGTGATTGGCCAGAGCACCATGTGACCCAGCCTCTATTTAAGCTGGAGTCACATAGCGCCGCCCGTCACTCTGCTCTGATTAGCGTAGGGAGAGGTTGCGGCTGCGACAGTAGGGCGAGATTAGGCAGATTAACTCCTCCAAAGGACTTGATTAACTGATCGATCTGCAGCTGTGGACCATTGAGCTGCTGATCCTCAATTGCTCACTGTTTTTAGGCTGCACAGACCGTTTGTCAGTCTCATTTTTCTGGGGTGATCGGCGGCCATTTTGTGTCTTGTGGTGCGCCAGCACAAGCTGCGACCAAGTGCATTTAACCCTCAATGGTGTGGTTGTTTTTTGGCTAAAGCCTACATCAGGGTGAAGCTGTCACACCAAGTGCATTTAACCAGCAATAGTCTGTTCATTTTTTGGCCATATACAAAATCAGGGGCAAGCTGCGCCTGTCACCAAGTGCATTTAACCCTCAATGGTGTGGTTGTTTTTTGGCTAAAGCCTACATCAGGGTGAAGCTGTCACACCAAGTGCATTTAACCAGCAATAGTCTGTTCATTTTTTGGCCATATACAAAATCAGGGGCAAGCTGCGCCTGTCACCAAGTGCATTTAACCCTCAATGGTGTGGTTGTTTTTTGGCTAAAGCCTACATCAGGGTGAAGCTGTCACACCAAGTGCATTTAACCAGCAATAGTCTGTTCATTTTTTGGCCATATCCCAGTCTAATTCTGTCACTAAATCCATACCGGTCACCCAGCGCCTAAATACTAGGCCTCAAATTTATATCCAGCTAAATCTGTCCCTAGTGCTGTAGCTGGGCGAGTTATTTAGTGTCCGTTCAAGCACATTTCTTGTTCTGGGTTGAAATACAATTCCCAATTTAGCAATTTCATAATTTAGTGGTTCCTGCTATATCAGAGCTATTTGAAATCTATCCCAAAAAGGGTATATAATATTGAAGGTGCACATAGGGTCATTCAGAATAACTTCACACACACCCGCTACTGTGTATTTCCAAGTCTAATTCTGTCACTAAACCCATACCTGTCACCCAGCGCCTAAATACTAGGCCTCAAATTTAAATCCCTCTAAATCTCTCGTTACCGTTGTCCTGTTGTAGCTGGGAAAGTTATTTAGTGCCCGTCAAAGCACATTTTTTGTTCTGGGTTGAAGTACAATTCCCAATTTAGCAATTTCATAATTTAGTGGTTCCTGCTATATCAGAGCTATTTGAAATCTATCCATAAAAGGGTATATAATATTGAAGGTGCACATAGGGTCATTCAGAATAACTTCACACACACCCGCTACTGTGTATTTCCAAGTCTAATTCTGTCACTAAATCCATACCGGTGACCCAGCGCCTAAATACTAGGCCTCAAATTTAATTCCCTCTAAATCTCTCGTTACCCACCGCTGTACTGTTGTTGCTGGGCAAGATATTTAGTGTCCGTCAAAGCACATTTTTTGTTCTGGGTTGAAGTACAATTCCCAATTTAGCAATTTCATAATTTAGTGGTTTCTGCTATATCAGAGCTATTTGAAATCTATCCATAAAAGGGTATATAATATTGAAGGTGCACATAGGGTCATTCAGAATAACTTCACACACACCCGCTACTGTGTATTTCCAAGTCTAATTCTGTCACTAAATCCATACCGGTGACCCAGCGCCTAAATACTAGGCCTCAAATTTAATTCCCTCTAAATCTCTCGTTACCCACCGCTGTACTGTTGTTGCTGGGCAAGATATTTAGTGTCCGTCAAAGCACATTTTTTGTTCTGGGTTGAAGTACAATTCCCAATTTAGCAATTTCATAATTTAGTGGTTTCTGCTATATCAGAGCTATTTGAAATCTATCCATAAAAGGGTATATAATATTGAAGGTGCACATAGGGTCATTCAGAATAACTTCACACACACCCGCTACTGTGTATTTCCAAGTCTAATTCTGTCACTAAACCCATACCTGTCACCCAGCGCCTAAATACTAGGCCTCAAATTTAAATCCCTCTAAATCTCTCGTTACCGTTGTCCTGTTGTAGCTGGGAAAGTTATTTAGTGTCCGTCAAAGCACATTTTTTGTTCTGGGTTGAAGTACAATTCCCAATTTACCAATTTCATAATTTAGTGGTTTCTGCTATATCAGAGCTATTTGAAATCTATCCATAAAAGGGTATATAATATTGAAGGTGCACATAGGGTCATTCAGAATAACTTCACACACACCCGCTACTGTGTATTTCCAAGTCTAATTCTGTCACTAAACCCATACCTGTCACCCAGCGCCTAAATACTAGGCCTCAAATTTAAATCCCTCTAAATCTCTCGTTACCGTTGTCCTGTTGTAGCTGGGAAAGTTATTTAGTGCCCGTCAAAGCACATTTTTTGTTCTGGGTTGAAGTACAATTCCCAATTTAGCAATTTATAATTTAGTGGTTCCTGCTATATCAGAGCTATTTGAAATCTATCCATAAAAGGGTATATAATATTGAAGGTGCACATAGGGTCATTCAGAATAACTTCACACACACCCGCTACTGTGTATTTCCAAGTCTAATTCTGTCACTAAATCCATACCGGTGACCCAGCGCCTAAATACTAGGCCTCAAATTTAATTCCCTCTAAATCTCTCGTTACCCACCGCTGTACTGTTGTTGCTGGGCAAGATATTTAGTGTCCGTCAAAGCACATTTTTTGTTCTGGGTTGAAGTACAATTCCCAATTTAGCAATTTCATAATTTAGTGGTTTCTGCTATATCAGAGCTATTTGAAATCTATCCATAAAAGGGTATATAATATTGAAGGTGCACATAGGGTCATTCAGAATAACTTCACACACACCCGCTACTGTGTATTTCCAAGTCTAATTCTGTCACTAAACCCATACCTGTCACCCAGCGCCTAAATACTAGGCCTCAAATTTAAATCCCTCTAAATCTCTCGTTACCGTTGTCCTGTTGTAGCTGGGAAAGTTATTTAGTGTCCGTCAAAGCACATTTTTTGTTCTGGGTTGAAGTACAATTCCCAATTTACCAATTTCATAATTTAGTGGTTTCTGCTATATCAGAGCTATTTGAAATCTATCCATAAAAGGGTATATAATATTGAAGGTGCACATAGGGTCATTCAGAATAACTTCACACACACCCGCTACTGTGTATTTCCAAGTCTAATTCTGTCACTAAACCCATACCTGTCACCCAGCGCCTAAATACTAGGCCTCAAATTTAAATCCCTCTAAATCTCTCGTTACCGTTGTCCTGTTGTAGCTGGGAAAGTTATTTAGTGCCCGTCAAAGCACATTTTTTGTTCTGGGTTGAAGTACAATTCCCAATTTACCAATTTCATAATTTAGTGGTTTCTGCTATATCAGAGCTATTTGAAATCTATCCATAAAAGGGTATATAATATTGAAGGTGCACATAGGGTCATTCAGAATAACTTCACACACACCCGCTACTGTGTATTTCCAAGTCTAATTCTGTCACTAAACCCATACCTGTCACCCAGCGCCTAAATACTAGGCCTCAAATTTAAATCCCTCTAAATCTCTCGTTACCGTTGTCCTGTTGTAGCTGGGAAAGTTATTTAGTGCCCGTCAAAGCACATTTTTTGTTCTGGGTTGAAGTACAATTCCCAATTTAGCAATTTCATAATTTAGTGGTTTCTGCTATATCAGAGCTATTTGAAATCTATCCATAAAAGGGTATATAATATTGAAGGTGCACATAGGGTCATTCAGAATAACTTCACACACACCCGCTACTGTGTATTTCCAAGTCTAATTCTGTCACTAAACCCATACCTGTCACCCAGCGCCTAAATACTAGGCCTCAAATTTAAATCCCTCTAAATCTCTCGTTACCGTTGTCCTGTTGTAGCTGGGAAAGTTATTTAGTGTCCGTCAAAGCACATTTTTTGTTCTGGGTTGAAGTACAATTCCCAATTTAGCAATTTCATAATTTAGTGGTTTCTGCTATATCAGAGCTATTTGAAATCTATCCCTAAAAGGGTATATAATATTCAAGGTGCACATTGGGTCATTCAGAATAACTTCACACACACCCGCTACTGTGTATTTCCAAGTCTAATTCTGTCACTAAACCCATACCTGTCACCCAGCGCCTAAATACTAGGCCTCAAATTTAAATCCCTCTAAATCTCTCGTTACCGTTGTCCTGTTGTAGCTGGGAAAGTTATTTAGTGTCCGTCAAAGCACATTTTTTGTTCTGGGTTGAAGTACAATTCCCAATTTAGCAATTTCATAATTTAGTGGTTTCTGCTATATCAGAGCTATTTGAAATCTATCCCAAAAAGGGTATATAATATTCAAGGTGCACATTGGGTCATTCAGAATAACTTCACACACACGCTTCTGGGCATTTCCAAGTCTAATTCTGTCACTAAATCCATACCGGTCACCCAGCGCCTAAATACTAGGCCTCAAATTTATATCCCGCTGAATTTGAATACAATACATTGGGCCAAATAATATATTTGTTGTTGTGGTGAACCATAACAATGAGAAAAACATCTAGTAAGGGACGCGGACGTGGACATGGTCGTGGTGGTGTTAGTGGACCCTCTGGTGCTGGGAGAGGACGTGGCCGTTCTGCCACATCCACACGTCCTAGTGTACCAACTACCTCAGGTCCCAGTAGCCGCCAGAATTTACAGCGATATATGGTGGGGCCCAATGCCGTTCTAAGGATGGTAAGGCCTGAGCAGGTACAGGCATTAGTCAATTGGGTGGCCGACAGTGGATCCAGCACGTTCACATTATCTCCCACCCAGTCTTCTGCAGAAAGCGCACAGATGGCGCCTGAAAACCAACCCCATCAGTCTGTCACATCACCCCCATGCATACCAGGGAAACTGTCTCAGCCTCAAGTTATGCAGCAGTCTCTTATGCTGTTTGAAGACTCCGCTGGCAGGGTTTCCCAAGGGCATCCACCTAGCCCTTCCCCAGCGGTGAAAGACATAGAATGCACTGACGCACAACCACTTATGTTTCCTGATGATGAGGACATGGGAATACCACCTCAGCACGTCTCTGATGATGACGAAACACAGGTGCCAACTGCTGCGTCTTTCTGCAGTGTGCAGACTGAACAGGAGGTCAGGGATCAAGACTGGGTGGAAGACGATGCAGGGGACGATGAGGTCCTAGACCCCACATGGAATGAAGGTCGTGCCACTGACTTTCACAGTTCGGAGGAAGAGGCAGTGGTGAGACCGAGCCAACAGCGTAGCAAAAGAGGGAGCAGTGGGCAAAAGCAGAACACCCGCCGCCAAGAGACTCCGCCTGCTACTGACCGCCGCCATCTGGGACCGAGCACCCCAAAGGCAGCTTCAAGGAGTTCCCTGGCATGGCACTTCTTCAAACAATGTGCTGACGACAAGACCCGAGTGGTTTGCACGCTGTGCCATCAGAGCCTGAAGCGAGGCATTAACGTTCTGAACCTGAGCACAACCTGCATGACCAGGCACCTGCATGCAAAGCATGAACTGCAGTGGAGTAAACACCTTAAAACCAAGGAAGTCACTCAGGCTCCCCCTGCTACCTCTTCTGCTGCTGCCGCCTCGGCCTATTCTGCTGCTGCCGCCTCGGCCTCTTCCTCCGCCTCTGGAGGAACGTTGGCACCTGCCGCCCAGCAAACAGGGGATGTACCACCAACACCACCACCACCACCTCCGTCACCAAGCGTCTCAACCATGTCACACGCCAGCGTTCAGCTCTCCATCTCACAAACATTTGATAGAAAGCGTAAATTCCCACCTAGCCACCCTCGATCCCTGGCCCTGAATGCCAGCATTTCTAAACTACTGGCCTATGAAATGCTGTCATTTAGGCTGGTGGACACAGACAGCTTCAAACAGCTCATGTCGCTTGCTGTCCCACAGTATGTTGTTCCCAGCCGGCACTACTTCTCCAAGAGAGCCGTGCCTTCCCTGCACAACCAAGTATCCCATAAAATCAAGTGTGCACTGCGCAACGCCATCTGTGGCAAGGTCCACCTAACCACAGATACGTGGACCAGTAAGCACGGCCAGGGACGCTATATCTCCCTAACTGCACACTGGGTAAATGTAGTGGCAGCTGGGCCCCAGGCGGAGAGCTGTTTGGCGCACGTCCTTCCGCCGCCAAGGATCGCAGGGCAACATTCTTTGCCTCCTGTTGCCACCTCCTCCTTCTCGGCTTCCTCCTCCTCTTCTTCCACCTGCTCATCCAGTCAGCCACACACCTTCACCACCAACTTCAGCACAGCCCGGGGTAAACGTCAGCAGGCCATTCTGAAACTCATATGTTTGGGGGACAGGCCCCACACCGCACAGGAGTTGTGGCGGGGTATTGAACAACAGACCGACGAGTGGTTGCTGCCGGTGAGCCTCAAGCCCGGCCTGGTGGTGTGTGATAATGGGCGAAATCTCGTTGCAGCTCTGGGACTAGCCAATTTGACGCACATCCCTTGCTTGGCGCATGTGCTGAATTTGGTGGTGCAGAAGTTCATTCACAACTACCCCGACATGTCAGAGCTGCTGCATAAAGTGCGGGCCGTCTGTTCGCGCTTCCGGCGTTCACATCCTGCTGCTGCTCGCCTGTCTGCGCTACAGCGTAACTTCGGCCTTCCCGCTCACCGCCTCATATGCGACGTGCCCACCAGGTGGAACTCCACCTTGCACATGCTGGACAGACTGTGCGAGCAGCAGCAGGCCATAGTGGAGTTTCAGCTGCAGCACGCACGGGTCAGTCGCACTACAGAACAGCACCACTTCACCACCAATGACTGGGCCTCCATGCGAGACCTGTGTGCCCTGTTGCGCTGTTTCGAGTACTCCACCAACATGGCCAGTGGCGATGACACCGTTATCAGCGTTACAATACCACTTCTATGTCTCCTTGAGAAAACACTTAGGGCGATGATGGAAGAGGAGGTGGCCCAGGAGGAGGAGGAGGAGGAGGAGGAGGAAGAGGGGTCATTTTTAGCACTTTCAGGCCAGTCTCTTCGAAGTGACTCAGAGGGAGGTTTTTGGCAACAGCAGAGGCCAGGTACAAATGTGGCCAGCCAGGGCCCACTACTGGAGGACGAGGAGGACGAGGATGAGGAGGAGGTGGAGGAGGATGAGGATGAAGCATGGTCACAGCGGGGTGGCACCCAACGCAGCTCGGGTCCATCACTGGTGCGTGGCTGGGGGGAAAGGCAGGACGATGACGATACGCCTCCCACAGAGGACAGCTTGTCCTTATCCCTGGGCAGCCTGGCACACATGAGCGACTACATGCTGCAGTGCCTGCGCAACGACAGCAGAGTTGCCCACATTTTAACCTGTGCGGACTACTGGGTTGCCACCCTGCTGGATCCACGCTACAAAGACAATGTGCCCACCTTACTTCCTGCACTGGAGCGTGATAGGAAGATGCGCGAGTACAAGCGCACGTTGGTAGACGCGCTACTGAGAGCATTCCCAAATGTCACAGGGGAACAAGTGGAAGCCCAAGGCCAAGGCAGAGGAGGAGCAAGAGGTCGCCAAGGCAGCTGTGTCACGGCCAGCTCCTCTGAGGGCAGGGTTAGCATGGCAGAGATGTGGAAAAGTTTTGTCAACACGCCACAGCTAACTGCACCACCACCTGATACGCAACGTGTTAGCAGGAGGCAACATTTCACTAACATGGTGGAACAGTACGTGTGCACACCCCTCCACGTACTGACTGATGGTTCGGCCCCATTCAACTTCTGGGTCTCTAAATTGTCCACGTGGCCAGAGCTAGCCTTTTATGCCTTGGAGGTGCTGGCCTGCCCGGCAGCCAGCGTTTTGTCTGAACGTGTATTCAGCACGGCAGGGGGCGTCATTACAGACAAACGCAGCCGCCTGTCTACAGCCAATGTGGACAAGCTGACGTTCATAAAAATGAACCAGGCATGGATCCCACAGGACCTGTCCGTCCCTTGTCCAGATTAGACATTAACTACCTCCCCATAACCATATATTATTGGACTCCAGGGCACTTCCTCATTCAATCCTATTTTTATTTTCATTTTACCATTATATTGCGATGCTACCCAAAGTTGAATGAACCTCTCCTCTGCCTGTGTGCTAGGCCTAAATATATGCCAATGGACTGTTGCAGTGGTGGCTGACATGAAGCCTGATTCTCTGCTATGACATGCAGACTAATTCTCTGCTGACATGAAGCCAGATTGTCTGTTACGGGACCTCTCTGCTCTGCCTGTGTGCTAGGCCTAAATATATGCCAATGGACTGTTGCAGTGGTGGGTGACGTGAAGCCTGATTCTCTGCTATGATATGAAGACTGATTCTCTGCTGACATGAAGCCAGATTGTCTGTTACGGGACCTCTCTGCTCTGCCTGGGTTCTGGGCCTAAATTTATGAAAATTGACTCTTACAGTGGTGGGTGACGTGAAGCCTGATTCTCTGCTATGATATGAAGACTGATTCTCTGCTGACATGAAGCCAGATTGTCTGTTACGGGACCTTTCTCCTCTGCCTGGGTTCTGGGCCTAAATTTATGAAAATTGACTCTTACAGTGGTGGGTGACGTGAAGCCTGATTCTCTGCTATGATATGAAGACTGATTCTCTGCTGACATGAAGCCAGATTGTCTGTTACGGGACCTTTCTCCTCTGCCTGGGTTCTGGGCCTAAATTTATGAAAATTGACTCTTACAGTGGTGGGTGACGTGAAGCCTGATTCTCTGCTATGATATGAAGACTGATTCTCTGCTGACATGAAGCCAGATTCTCTGTTACGGGACCTCTCTCCTCTGCCTGGGTGCTGGGCCTAAATTATGACAATGGACTGTTGCAGTGGTGGCTGACGTGAAGCCTGATTCTCTGCTATGACATGCAGACTGATTCTCTGCTGACATGAAGCCAGATCCTCTGTTACGGGACCTCTCTCCTCTGCCTGTGTGTGTGCTGGGCCTAAATATATGCCAATGGACTGTTGCAGTGGTGGCTGACGTGAAGCCTCATTCTCTGCTATGACATGCAGACTGATTCTCTGCTGACATGAAGCCAGATTCTCTGTTACGGGACCTCTCTCCTCTGCCTGTGTGTGTGCTGGGCCTAAATATATGCCAATGGACTGTTGCAGTGGTGGCTGACGTGAAGCCTCATTCTCTGCTATGACATGCAGACTGATTCTCTGCTGACATGAAGCCAGATTCTCTGTTACGGGACCTCTCTCCTCTGCCTGTGTGTGTGCTGGGCCTAAATATATGCCAATGGACTGTTGCAGTGGTGGCTGACGTGAAGCCTCATTCTCTGCTATGACATGCAGACTGATTCTCTGCTGACATGAAGCCAGATTGTCTGTTACGGGACCTCTCTCCTCTGCCTGTGTGTGTGCTGGGCCTAAATATATGCCAATGGACTGTTGCAGTGGTGGCTGACGTGAAGCCTCATTCTCTGCTATGACATGCAGACTAATTCTCTGCTGACATGAAGACAGATTCTCTGTTACGGGACCTCCCTCCTCTGCCTGGGTGCTGGGCCTAAATATATGCCAATGGACTGTTGCAGTGGTGGCTGACGTGAAGCCTCATTCTCTGCTATGACATGCAGACTGATTCTCTGCTGACATGAAGCCAGATTCTCTGTTACGGGACCTCTCTCCTCTGCCTGGGTGCTGGGTAGTGTTGAGCGCGAATATTCGAAAAGCAAATTTTTTTCGCGAATATCGCAACTTCGCGATTTCGCGAATATTTCGAATATAGTGCTATATATTCGTAAAAACGAATATTCGTTTTTTGTTTTTTCCCCCCCCCCCCCACAAAATTACAGTACACATATAATTGATTGTTTCCCAAAGGTCCAACAGCTCAGATCTTACTCACATTGCCTAGAAAGTGATTGAGGCGCGAATCTTCGTAAGGCGATTTTATTAGCGCACATGCGAATATCGGCACGTCCCAGAACAGAGGCAAAGGGCTTTGCATTCATACATTAGTGAATTGAGTTGCGAATCTTCGTAAGGCGATTTTATTAGCGCACATGCGAATATCTACACTTGTCCCAGAACAGAGGCAAAGGGCTTTGCATTCATACATTAGTGATTGAATTGAGCTGCGAATCTTCGTAAGGCGATTTTATTAACGCAAATGCAAATATCTACACTTGTCCCCAGAACAGAGAGGCAAAGGCCTGTGCATTCATATAGTATAGCACCATATTCGCGAATACGTAGAACTTCGTAAAATTCGATTAACGAAAATTCGTATTTTTTATTTTACTTTCCACCTTACAGATTACATTGATCTGTACTCTGTCAACTACTGTCATCACCCCCCACTGTATCTCGATTGATTCCCAAAAGTCTCACATTCCCTAGAAAGTGATTGAGGTGCGAATCTTCGTAAGGCGATTTTATTAGCGCACATGCGAATATCTACACTTGTCCCAGAACAGAGGCAAAGGGCATTGCATTCATACATTAATGATTGAATTGAGTTGCGAATCTTCGTAAGGCGATTTCATTAGCGCACATGTGAATTTTGCATAGCATATGTATTATGCGATGCGAAAATTCGAATTATCGCATATGCGAAATAATAACGAATTTGAATAATCGCGAATATTTTACGAATATTCTTTCGAATATTCACAAAATTTCGCGAATTTGAATATGGGACATGCCGCTCAACACTAGTGCTGGGCCTAAATTTATGACAATGGACTGTTGCAGTGGTGGGTGACGTGAAGCCTGATTCTCTGCTATGACATGCAGACTGATTCTCTGCTGACATGAAGCCAGATTGTCTGTTACGGGACCTCTCTCCTCTGCCTGGGTGCTGGGCCTAAATATATGCCAATGGACTGTTGCAGTGGTGGCTGACGTGAAGCCTCATTCTCTGCTATGACATGCAGACTAATTCTCTGCTGACATGAAGACAGATTCTCTGTTACGGGACCTCTCTCCTCTGCCTGGGTGCCGGGGCCTAAATATCTGAGAATGGACTGTTCCAGTGGTGGGTGACGGGAAGCCAGATTCTCTGCTATGGAACCTCTCTCCAATTGATTTTGGTTAATTTTTATTTATTTAATTTTTATTTTAATTCATTTCCCTATCCACATTTGTTTGCAGGGGATTTACCTACATGTTGCTGCCTTTTGCAGCCCTCTAGCTCTTTCCTGGGCTGTTTTACAGCCTTTTTAGTGCCGAAAAGTTCGGGTCCCCATTGACTTCAATGGGGTTCGGGTTCGGGACGAAGTTCGGATCGGGTTCGGATCCCGAACCCGAACATTTCCGGGATGTTCGGCCGAACTTCTCGAACCCGAACATCCAGGTGTTCGCTCAACTCTACCTGCCAGTTTACCCTTAGCCTCCTGGAGCCAAGAGAAAGATCAAGTACTGTTTGGATGCAACAAGTTTATTGCAAGTTTATTCAAAGTAAAAAAAACATTAAACTTCACCAAGTCTGGTCTCTACTTACTTTGCCAACTACAACTATTTTGTGGCAATGGAGCCTAACCCCAGGGAGCGACAGTATCCAGGTAGGAGCACAATGACACAAACTATTAAGGCCCCATCACCGCTAAACACTGGGACTCGATTGCCCCTAGGAGGCAGCCCTTTGCACAGACAGATATGTAGACAGATAGATAACACAGGATCATAGGTCACAGCCTTCCTGCACAATGACCTCCATCCAGGTCCCAGAGCATGCACACAACACTTTTCCATAGAAGTCAATGAGTCATCTCCAGTCATGGCACTGCAAAAAATATACTTGAATGCTGTTAACAGTAGATCAGAAAAGATGGCTTTTCCCATAATTGTTTACTGATAATGAAATTGAAAATAAAAATCTACCATTAGGAAAGACGAACTAATTAGGAAACAGGATATATTTCATTATGTGGTTTTAACTAGTAAAACAAAAAAATATGGGTGATATATTACTGGGTCCTCCCACCTACTGAGCCCTTCTGCAACTATACAGGTTAAACATATGATAGGTACACCCCTAACTCTACATACATCCTTCACTGCTAATGACAGTAATCAGCATCACAGTAATCTCCTCATTCTCTCAAGTATAAGAGCCCCCTTCCCATCCAGAAACCCCATGCCATTAGACATTTTATCAAACACCTTTTTCACCATATAACCTGGCTTGTCCCTCAACAGATATTCCAATACCGCTTCCAACTGACATGTCTAAATCTCTTTAATCCTTGAGTCTGTTCTTTATTTCTTGCAGATTGTAAGCTTATATGGTCAGGACTTATCCCCTCACACCTCTTATAGCTACCTCTTAGATCATATAGCACTTTCGCACCCCTCCAATCTATCCTCAACTCTGCTGCCCGACTAATCCACCTCTCACCCTATTACTCCTCTGCCTCTCCCCTCTGCCAATCCCTTTACTGGCTCGCCATTGCCCAACGAATTCACTTCAAAATACTAACAAATACATACAAGGCCGTCCATAACCTGTCCCCTCCCTACATCTCTGAGCTACTTTCCCGATACACCCCCACACGCACTCTCCGATCCTCACAAGACCTCCTTCTCTCCTCTCCTCTTATCGCCTCTTCCCACAATCGACTCCAAGATTTCTCCTGTGCATCCCCCACACTCTGGAACTCGCTTCCCCAACATATCAGACTCTCACCTACAGTGGAATCCTTCAAAAGAAACCTGAAAACCCACCTCTTCAGACAAGCCTACAACCCGTGACCCTGCTGCCTCTAGACCGCCATGACCAACTTCACCCGCACCTACTGTGTCCTTCTCCCATACCATGTAGATTGTAAGCCCTCGCGGGCAGGGTCCTCTCTCCTTCTGTGCCAGTCTGTAACTCGTCTTGTTTATGATTAGTGCAATTGTCTGTATTATGTATGTGCATCCCTTATTACATGTACAGCGCTATGGAATGAATGGAGCTTTAATAATAAATAATAATAATATAGATAGTAGAATTATGTGGGCAGAGCAGCTACACATAACATAGTGTAGGCAACCAGCAGGAAAGGTACTAGAGGGCAGATATGTGCCATGTAGGCTGCTAATCTCAGTGATCTAATTCCAGGGATTGCAGTGTGGTTGTTCCGGCAGTACCCCGGACTTTTCACACTACTGACACTACTGTTGCAGTTCCCAGAGGTAATTAAAAGGGAAAGGCTGCCTTGGGAGACAAACACTAATGGAGAGATTTTGGGAGCATTCCTCTCCACAGTGCACCAGAGAGAGAGACAAGACTCTGCACTAGGTGCATTTCTGTCTGTTTGCAAGCTGGCTGTGACAAGACACATGGGGATATGAGAACTTACTATTGTTTTGGCTAAAGATAAGTGCTTTATGTGATTGAACTTTAAACGGCTAATGTTAAGCCGTTATAAACGGTTATGATGCATCCAATCCTGCTAGTTGCCTACCATTTGTAAAGCTAACTCCCACAATAGTTACATAGTTATATAGTTAATACAGTTGAAAAAAAACATAAGTTCTTGAAGTTCAATCAAGGAATAGGTGGGGATGTGAGTTTTAGAAAAAGGGGAGTGAGTCTCAGATTTCAACACATTTTCATAAGCATTAATGTCATTTACTTTTAAGAATTTGTCTAAACGCTTTTTAAACCCGTCCACTGTTCCTTCTGTGACCACGTCCGGAGGTCGACTATTCCACAGTTCTTACAGTAAAGACGCCTTAATGCCTCTGGAGACTGAAATGTTTCTTCTCCAGATGGAGGCAGTGTGGATTTTACATGAAACCTCTTTTTACTATATTTTTGAACGGCCCATTTATATTCCTGTATGTCCCCCCTTAGACGTCTCTTCTCAAGACTAAATAAAAATAAAATGTTTTATTTTTTTCCTCATAACTAAAACCCATCTGTCCCATATAAGTCTAGTTGCTCTCCTTTGTACTTTTTTTAGCTCCAGGGCATCCTTTCTATTGATTGGTGCCCAGAACATATTCCAGATGAGGCCGCACCAAAGTTTTGTAAAGTGGTAATATTACATCCCTGTCCCACAAGTCCATTCCCACGAGTTTAATAAATGACAATATCCTGCTAGCTTTAGAAGCCGCTGATTGACATTGTATTCTGTTATTAAATATATGATCTACAAGGACATCCAAATAGTTCTTTACAAGTGACTCTCCCAGTGTTACGTCCTCTAGGACAGGGATGGGCAAACTGTGTCTCTCCAGCTGTTGTAAAACTACAAACCCCATCATGCTCAGTCTGCCTACAGCTATCAGAATACAGCAGGGCATGATGGGATTTGTAGTTTTACAACAGCTGGAGAGCCGCAGTTTGCCCATCCCTGCCCTAGGATATATGATCCAGGTAGATTATTACTACCCAAATGCAGAACTTTACATTTATCCACATTGAACCTCATTTAACAAATTAATGCCCAAACACTCAGAGTGTCCAAATCAGCTTGTATTTTATGGACATCTTCCATAGACCGCACAATATTCTGCCTTTTCTTATCTTCAGTGACCATCCCCCCTTTGCCATCATTTAGGGGAATTGCTGTGACTTTGTTTAGTTTTTTTAGCATTTATATAGTTAGAGAATTTTTGGTGATTTGTTTTGCTCTCTTTCGCCACCTGTTGTTCATGTTGTATTTTAGCACATTTTATCTCTTTTTTTTTTACAGATTTTATTAAGTCATTTGTAAATTTCAAAGGCTGCAGCAGACCCCTCAGATTAGCATTTTTTAAAATGCCCTTTTTTGTCACTTATTGCCATTATTACAGTAGCTATAAGCCACGTGGGGTTTACTTTTAGCCATTTATGTTGTTACCTACAGGAATATATTTTGCAGTGTAATTACTCAATCTGGATTTAAAGCTCTCCCATTTATCCTCAGTATTATTATGTGACAATAGATATTCCCACTTGCAGTAAAGACTTGCACTCATTGATGGATTTTCAGCATATATGTATTAATTGTCACTAGAGATGAGCAAATTTTAAAAAAATTTGATTCGCCAGTTCGCGGAAATTTTTGGGAAAAATTTGGTTCGATCCGAATATATTCGTGGCGAATCGCATTAAAAAACAGCTACCATATTTTTCGCACTATAAGACGCACCTAGGTTTTTGAGGAGGAAAATAAGAAAACATTTTTTTAACCAAAAGGTGTGAATTAATGGTGGTCTGTGCATGATGCTATTATGGGGGATCTGTGGATGATGCACTGTCATGTGGGGGATCTGTGGATGGCACTGTTATGGGGGATCTGTGGATGGCACTGTTTATGGGGATCTGTGGATGGCACTGTTATGAGGGATCTGTGGCTGGTACTGCTATGGGGTGGTGGATCTGTGGATGGCACTGTTATGGGGCATCTGTGGATGGCACTGTTATGGGGCATCTGTGGATGGTACTGCTATGGGGTGGGGGATCTGTGGATGGCACTATTATGGGGCATCTGTGGATGGCACTGTTATGGGGCATCTGTGGATGGTACTGTTATGGGGTGGGGAATCTGTGGATGGCACTGTTATGGGGGGATCTGTGGATGACACTACTATATGTCATCCACAGATCCCCCTCATAACAGTGCCCCCCAATACACCGGCCCTCTGCTCACCGCAGTATTTATAAACATTAATCCTTATCCTGTTAATAGGTTTAACTAACGCTGCGCTCTCCCCTGTTCCCCTGTATCAGTACAGCACTTACGAACAAGCTCCCATAGCAGGCAGAGCAGACGGCAGCAGTAAAGTCACTCACTGATGTTGTGCGCCTGCTCCGCCTGCTTCATTCATAAAGTGGGAAGAGCAGGCACTCAACGTCAGTGAATAATGTTACTGCTGCCGTCCGATCTGCCTGCTATGGGAGCTTGTTCGTAAGTGCTGTACTGATACAGAGGATACAGGGGAACAGGGGAGAGCGCAGCTTTAGTTAAACTTATTAACAGGATAAGGATTAATGTTTATAAATACTTCGGTGAGCGGCGGGTCCCGGTGTAAGAGTACAGTGACCGCCCCCCCCCCTAGTTCCGGACTCCAGCCCCTCCTCTCTCCCGGGTCATACATCGCAGACTGCGATGTAAAATGATAGCATTCGCCACATAAGAGGCAGGGGCATTTCCCCCCCACTTTTAGGGGGGGAAAAAGTGCGTCTTATGGGGCGAAAAATACAGTATTTTCTGGCTGCAGAGAGCCTGAATAGTGGTGTAGAACACTGTGCCTTGCAGTAACACACATATGGAGTCTGCTGTGGTAGTGAAATAATACTGTGAGTCCGTATGAGATGCAGATGACAGGCGTCGCTCTTAGAATCACTGAACACTTCACTTATTTAGGCAGTCACAGGGCCAAAACTGACCAAATAACTCAAGTATGAACTCAGCCTTACAGGTCGATGTTAGCGCCAAGAAGAAGCGCACTCCTTTTACACCGTCATCAGCTGATTCCACATAGATGTCTACAGAACCTGTTCTATTAAACGCTTATACAAGTAGAGCCCCCCGGACAGAGTGGAGAGGGTGTCAGCAGTAAGTTTGTGTTGACGTTACTGATTATTTTGCCCTTCCTCTGATCCGTCAGAACAATAACCCCCAAAAAACTGATCCTGTCTGTGGAGCATCCGCCTTCACTCGGTCTTCGTTTGGTCAGTAATCCATCAGTATTGCTAATGCCCCCCCCCAAAAAAAGTGGATCCAAAACAGATGACCTAGTTAACCAGTCAAGATCTGCTGGGTTGCTGGTGAAGACACGACTGCTAGATGACACCGGGAGCTCAGGCCTCTCGCTGCAACCCCTGCTGCCACGGCCCCTTACTCTGCTGCAACCTGTGCCTGCGCCTGGCACTTCTCTGTACTGTTAGATCAAATAAATAAATAAAAATGGAAATTAAAACACCCCCCAAAAAAATTCTCACTTCAGCACACAACGGCAAATACTTTTTTGTGCCAGTAACACAGAACAAAAAGGGATTTTGAACAGATAACTGTACAGCTGAGCAGCAAATACGTGTTTTCTTTTTCCGCTAATACACGCCACAAAAGGATAAAAAAAATATATACGGTAACGGCACCGCTTAACGGCAATTATATTTTGGTTTTGCCACTAATACACGGCAAAAATGGCTTTAGAACTGATAACAGCACTGCTGTCAGGCAAATATATGTTTGGTTTGCCACTAATACACGGCAAAAATGGCTTTAGAACTGATAACAGCTCTGCTGTCAGGCAAATATATGTTTGGTTTGCCACTAATACATGGCCAAAATGGCTTTAAAACAGTTAACTGCACTGCTGAGCGGCAAATATATTTTTTATTTTTACGTTATTACACGCCACAAAAGGCTTTCAAACTTATAAGGTAACTGCACCGCTAAACGGCAATTATATTTTTGGTTTGCCACTAATACACGGCAAAAATAGCTTTAGAACTGATAACTGCAGCATGGACCGGCAAATATATTTTAGTTTTGCCACTAATACAAAGGGCTGTAATTTTCACCACACAACGGCTAATAAGCCCTTTTTTCCCACTAATACAAGCCAAAAAATGCTTTAGAACATATAACTGCACCGCACAAGGGCAAATAAGACGTAGAAATATTTCCTTGTAATAAACCCTGTTAATGGCTGTACAAACAGCACTTGCACCCCAATAACAAGAACGGTTTGCTGGAATTACAGAGCTGGATAATGACAATTTGGGTCCTAAGTCATTGCAGCAAGGTGTAATAGGATTGTTCCCATTACCCAGGCTGTAACCTCCCCGACTGAACCCTGTTCTGCTTCAATACTGTGGAATGTTCCTCCCTATCCTTTCCCTACATCTTGAATAATCTTTCCCTGCACTGGTAAATCGCTTTTTCTGCACAATTAAATTATTTTTTCTAATACTGTCCCTAGCGCCTGCAGACGTCTCTCCCTGCACTAAGTACACTAGTAAGTGGCAGAATCCAAAATGGCTGCCGCTATTTATAAGGCTGTGACATCACAGGGCTGGCTGGCTGCTGATTGGCTGCATGCATGGCATTGTGGGTGATCCCTCCTTACTAGAGTTCCTTTCTCCATGTCCTCACACGTGGAGCAGCCATTTTAGGAAAAAATTTGATTTGTTAACCACGAAGCGCAAGGAAATTTTGGCTTCGGTGCAAATCAAATTTTTCCTGAAATTCGGATCGAATTCCACTTTGTCAGTTTCGGTTCGCTTATCTCTAATTGTCACATTATAATATTCATGTGATGCATTTCGCCTCACGTGTGATTAATTGGTGCTGGACAGGTTAGTTAAAGGATTGCTTGCACTGTGGGATTCATACTTGTTTGAAGAAGGCTCATGCTGTGATAGGGAGCGAGTGCAGCAGAAAGGACATACCCCTGAGCTGTGATAGGGAGCGAGTGCAGCAGAAAGGACATACCCCTGAGCTGTGATAGGGAGCGAGTGCAGCAGAAAGGACATACCCCTGAGCTGTGATAGGGAGCGAGTGCAGCAGAAAGGACATACCCCTGAGCTGTGATAGGGAGCGAGTGCAGCAGAAAGGACATACCCCTGAGCTGTGATAGGGAGTGCAGCAGAAAGGATATACCCCTGAGCTGTGATACTATATGATGTCTGATTTTCGTTTTTTAAGTCTATCTTGGGATACCCACTTGAAGGGGATCCTCTGCTTTTAAAGGGTTTAGACCCTTCAACGTAGAGACTGTTTATGTGGTTTTCTTGATATTCTCATGCCATGCTCCTGCCAGACAATTCACTTTGTGTCAATTTCTTTTCTACAGCAAAAGTCTTTAAATATTCTTACAAGATAATTCAGACCTTGTGGATTCCCTCTCTGCCTGGCTTCGTGCTTTGGAAGGGATCAATAGCAATTACCAGTTAACACTTTACTATTTTTGGTAACTTTGTATCATTAAATTCTATTGAATGTTGAGTTCTTGCTGCTCGAGCTCCGGCTGTACAGATGGAAAAGCTTGGAACAATAGATTAAATGTCAGATTTATTTTAATTAAGACTTTATTGGTTCCCATAGAATCCTAAATTATATATATATATATATATATATACACAGCGGGTGTCCACAAAATATTCAATTGAAGAGACACACTTTTTTTTTTTTCATTTTTGTATTGTTAATAATGTTATGACTTAATAGTGAAGATCTGCCCTTAAACAGAACTTGACAATCTAGTATTATTCCTTGCAAAACATATTCATTGCCTAATTAGGCTATTTTCACATTAGCGTTTTTGCTGGATCCGGCCAGGGTTCATCAAAAACTCTTCCGTTACTGATATAATACAACCGTCTGCATCTGTTATGAACGGATCCGTTTGTATTATCTTTAACATTGCCAAGACGGATTCGTCATGAACTCCATTAAAAGTCAATTGGGGACGGATCCGTTTTCTATTGTGTAGGATTGTATCAGAGAAAATGGATTGTGGGTCATGATGGATCCGTTTTGCTCCACATCCCAGGATGGAAACCAAACCGCAGCTCCCCGGTTTGAGAATGGAACGGAATGCATTTCGGTCATTCCGTTCTGTTCAGTTACGATTTGTCCTCATTGACAATGAATGAGGACAAAACGGAACCGTTTTTTTTTCCGGTATTGAGACCCTATGTTGGATCTCAAAACAGGAAAATATTAACACTATTGTGAAAGTAGCCTTAGCAATGGAAACCATCAACAAGTACCGAACACTCCATCTGAAATGATACAATTAGAGATGAGCGAAGTTATGGCAGCTTCGCCAAATTTTACAAAGAACTTTGATTTGTTGCGAATTACTTTGTCACGAATCGCATTCCAATGCAATGCCGGGGAATGGCGATCGCGCCACCCCCGTCATTTATCTCCTCAGATGCCGCGTTCGTCGCTGACTGGGGTGTCTGACATTAACATTGAGGCCTTTCAGGTGTTAATCAGTGGTAAAAAAATAAAAATACATACTCACCTTGCGGAGGGGCCGTCCCGGCCATCTTGATTGAAGAAACTGCGCAAAACCTCGCGAGGAGACGTGATGACGTCATCACACTGGCTGGATGCGCTGACATTATCACTGATGACGTCACCGCGCAAGAGATTTTGCACATTTTCTTCAATCAAGATGGGTGTGATGGTATCGAGCAAATGCATGAGGTGAGTATTTTTTGTTTTTTTACACCCATTTCAGGAAAAATGTATTAATTACCATTAATTTGTTTCACTTTGATTCACTCAACACTAAATGCAATATGTCATGTATCAAACCGGACCTGTGGGGGCCGAGCGTGGCAAGTGAGAGAGGGGACCGGTGTTACATGCCTCTGAGAACCCTCTACTATGGAGCATAACATGTCATCCTGTTATATCAGTTACCTGCACAGTTGGAGTGGCAGTGTGCAGGGAAAACTGGGTGCTAAGCCTTCTCCATTCTGAAGATTTTGGGGGGTCCCAGAGGTGAGACCCCCAAACAATCACAAAGTGATGTCAGGAAGACCTGCTGTGAATACTTCTGACGTGTCTACTCCAGCAAATACTTATATTTACCATGAAAGGTAACTCTGACGCATCATTTCTACCATCTGTACATATTAATGTTCCATTGTTACTCTTACTGGAAAGTATGAATAAATTGGCAACTGAGCAATACCATTCTTTTTGTCCATGGGGCGCATCCCTACAAATTCCAATACATTCAGACGGATTGAACAATGTCGGATACAACACATCCATAAGAGAAATAGTAGAATCTAGTTGTAAATAGAGATGCGGTTCGCCCAGTGGTCGTTTCGCGGCGAACTTTGCTCATTCGCACTTCGCCGAACATGCAAACATATGGCGATGTTCACATGCGCCATATTCTTTTGCATTGTGACCCATGACACATCCATCAGGTGGGACAGGACAGACAATTGAGACGTTTCAGCACATGGACACCCCCCCACCCTATAACAGAACCCAATCTGGCAGCCATTTTACATTCTGTGTTTTGCCAGTGTAGGGAGAGGTTGCTGTGTGGAGCAGGGACAGACTGTTAGGGACACCAAACGCTAGCTAATAGGGCCACAAAAGTCCTTTTAAGGACCGGTATAGGTGTGCTGTCGATAGGTGTGATATACTGAGGGGTGTGATATACTTATAATATACTTTCTAACATAGAAAGTATATTATAGTGCATTTGTATTGTGCAGCAGTTGTGTGTGGTTCTGCTGCAATACCGCAGGTATATAGAGGGACAAACGCTATTGGAATAACTAATTGCAACTGGTGTGATATAACTGTTGCCCCCCAAAAAACTGATTGAGGGTACGATACACCTGCTTTCACAAAATATTAATTAAGAGGTTTAATATACCTGCTTCCACCAAATATTAATTGGGGCCTGCGATACACCGTCTTCAACAAAATACTGATTGAGGGGTGTGATATACCTGCTTCAACCAAATACTGATTAAGTGGTTCTATATACCTGTTTCCACAGAATACTGATTGAGTTGTGCGATTTACCTGCTTTTACAAAATACTGATTAAGGGGTTTATATACCTGCTTTCATAAAATATAGATTGAGGGGTGTGATACACCTGCTTCCACCAAATATTGATTCAGGTGTTCTATATACCTGTTTCCACAAAATACTGATTGAGGGGTGCGATATACCTAATTCTACAAAATATTGATTGAGGGGTTCTATATACCTGCGTCCACAAAATACTGATTAAGGGGTTCTATATACCTGCTTTTACAAAATACAGATTGAGGGGTGCGATATACCTGCTTTCACCAAATGTTGATTAAGGGGTTCTATATACCTGCTTCCACAAAATACTGATTAAGGGGTTTGATATACCTGCTTCCACAAAATACTGATTGACAGGTGCGATATAGGTGCTTCCACAAAATACTGAATAAGGGGTTTGATACACCTGCTTCCACAAAATACAGATTGAGGGTTGTGATAGATACCTGCTTCCACCATATATTGACCAAGGGGTTCGTTATACCTGTCTTCACAAAATACTGATTAAGGGGATTGATATACCAGCTTCCACCAAATATTGATTCAGGCATGCGATATACCTGCAAGAAAAGAGCGGTTTGAAGATGTGTTGGTCACTTCAGATATGAGATCATTCTTGCAGCCAACCCATCGAGAGCCACCTTCCGGATCCAGCCTCAGGGAACGCCTAGATCGACAGGTGTCTGACAACATTGGGTTAACGGACAATGTGGATGCTCTGAGAAGTGAGGAACCCCTGGACTACTAGGTGTGAAGGCTTGACTTGTGGCCAGAGCTGGCACAATTTGCCATGGAACTCTTTGCTTGCCCCTCGTCAAGTGTCCTGTCCAAAAGGACGTTCAGTGCACAAGGGGGGTTCGTGACCGTTAAGTGCACTCACCTAGCTCACGACAGTGTGGACTACCTCACATTTCTAAAAATGATTGAGGCATGGATCTCGGAGGAATTCAACACCTGTGACAACCACATGTAATTGAATTTCCTTATGCCAGCCCAGACATATCTGCCATCACCCAGAACAAAGAATGGTCCTTGTCTTATGTATATACAGCGGCAAAAATTGCCTTTTCTGTCATGTGAATGCCTAATTTTTGGTGCCTCTATTTCAGTGGCCTACAGTAAGAATTTTATCCAGTGACCGCCTAATGTACCTCCAGACACATAATCACTAGTTCTTTTCTGTCAGGTGAATGCCTAATTTTGGGGGCTTGTACTGGCTTAGAGTAAAATTTTTAGCCGGGGCTCGCCTATTGTACCTCCAGCCACATCATCACAAGTCCTTTTCTGTCAGGTGAATGCCTAATTTTTGGGGCCTGTACTGGCCTACAGTAAAATTTTTAACCACTGACCGCCTAATGTACCTCCAGCCACATAATCACAAGCTATTTTCTGTCAGGTGAATGCCTGATTTTTTGGGCCTATACTGGCCTACAGTAAAATTGGCCACTGACCGTCTAATATACCTCCCGCCAAATAATCACTTGTTCTTTTCTGTCAGGTGAACGCCTAATTTTTGGGCCTGTACACCACTGGCCTACAGTAAAATTCTTATCCACTGACCGTCTAATATACCTCCAGCCACATAATCACTTGTTCTTTTCTGTCCGGTGAATGCCTAATTTTTGGGCCTCTACTCCACTGGCCTACAGTAAAATTGTTATCCACTAACCTTCCAATATATCTCCAGCCACATAATCACTTATTCTTATTCTTTATGCCTAATTTTTAGGGCCTCCCATAGCCTAAAATAAATTTCCTCTAGGCTCCAGCAGGGCATAAAAATGGCCCCTGGTTAAAATACATATTTTTGGGTGGGAATTTTTGCCAATGATCCCCTCTGGTATATCACTGTCCATGTTGTGGGACTATTTGTGCACTTCTAGTAAGTGTTTAGTGGCTGCAAATATGAACTGAAGGTTTTTCAGGTTTGCCTGCCTCTAAAGTGAATGGGGCCCTCCGCGACGGCGTGGTTCGCAAACATTTGATCACGAATGCGCGTTCATGAAACGCCCCGGCTGATGTTCGTCCATCACTAGTTGTAAACTTATTCATACATTTCCAGGAAGAATAAAAGAGGAAATGCACAATTCCCAACGTTCTAAGAAGAGGTGTGTAAAATTGTATATTTTATGGGCAATGCAACTCTGGTCAGTGAGAATATACTCGTCAAAGGGGTTAGACCATCTCAATTGAGAGTCAAAGCGTATACCATCAATGTCTAATAGGTGTAGGGGTCACCACTGTGAGCCTCATCTATTAGCAAAGGGGGGTGTGCCAATAAATGACCCATGTCTACCGATTCCTGACTGTCACACTCCTCAGACAGTTCAACAGAACGAACAATTGTCTTTCCTGGACTCTTATGTACAAGCGCGGCCACAACTCCTCTGAACTGTACACAGAGTGTCACGATTCGAGAGTCGTCAGTGTCCTAGAGGTGAGACCCAGCAGACCGATAAAGCATGCACAAACAGGACCTGTCCTCTCACCTGGCAAAGTCTGTTTAATTAAAAAAAAAAATTAACTCTTTTATTTCCGATAACATAAAAATTCTGGAGCTGGTTTTTATAACACTGCTTTCCTCTGTTATTCCTCCTGGAGATGTATAAATAAAGTTCAAGCTGGGAGCTACCCCTCACCTTAGACCAGGGATGTCAAACTCGTGGCCCTCCAGCTGTTGCAAAACTACAACTCCCATCATGCCTGGGCATACTACAGCTATCAGGGAATGATGGGAGTTGTAGTTTTGCAACATCTGGAGGGCCATGAGTTTGACATCCATGCCTTAGACAAAGAGGTTGCACAGTCTTAGGCCTCGTCTTCATTTCCATTTTTCACTGATGTGTGCTGAAAGCATTTTCCATGGACAGCACACATACCCATTGATTTAAATGTGTCTGTTCACATGTCTTATATTTTTTTATACTTTATTCTTTTCTTTTCATTTAAAACATATAATCTTTCATCACATCAATGACATAATATAAACTGTTCCACTATTCCATATTACTACAATAATAAATATTATTAATTATCCCCCTAACACCCACCCACCACCCCTAGGGAAAAAAGGGAAAGGAGAGGAACGGGACCAAAGAAGGGAAAAAAAAAAAAAACTCAACCTAATATGGCCATTCACATGGTCACATGGTCTGTTCACATGTCAATATATTTTTACTGACCGTGGGTCACTAAAAAATTCACAAAGACATGGGCTACTGTGGTCTGTGATGTGGACCAAGCACGCCCATAGTCTATCCGATGGCATTCGTAGTGCATCTGTTTTTCACTTCTTTGTAAATTAATTTTCAGCTGAGCAATGTCAGTGAATTACGGATGGCATACGGATGGTAAAAACGGACACACGCACAAACCACGGATACATCACGGACATCTTCACGGATGAAACATGCACGCTTATTTTCACGGACGTGTCACTGACACGGCAATGTGGTGAATGAGGTCTTATACTGTCATCAGTGACTGGGCAGTGGCAGACTGCAGGGATATATATCCAACAGTAAGTTTCTAGGTGGAATAACAGAAGAACAGTACAACACAGTTCTCTAAAAATAAAAAGCTCTCTAAAATTGCACGTGCTTACCGACCTGTTTGTCTACCCACTTCATTGTAAGTCATGAACGCATTAAATCAGTCACATGGAGAATTATCTTCCTAATTCACATTTCATGAGAAGCGCTACACTGTCATTTTCCGTATGACATAGACAAAAATCATTTGTTATCTCCATAGCCTATCATTAAGGGGGAACTGTCATATTTTTTATTTTTTTTATTTTTTTTATTTGCTAGTTTATTACAGCTAGGCATGTATACCTGAGTCTGTCAATGATTGTCAAAAGATCTGTAATTACCTTATAATAACAGCTTTCATTAGTGTCCTCTGTCCCTTTCCACTGCTCCCTGCTAGGGCTCGTCTGTCTCCGGCTAAGAAGACAGGAAGACGGAGGGGCGGTCCTTCACACTGCATGCCTGCATTAGGCTTCTGAGTGAGGAGGCGTGTCTCTCAGTAATCCAATCTGATTGGCTGAATATATCTGAATATAGAGCAAAATTCGCAAACAACACTACTCCTAAAGTCAAGTATATTGCAGCCTTCTTATTGGCCCACAAGCTAGAAGCAGGGAGGGATCATGTGTACTGATAAAAAATAAAAAAAATGGAATATTTAAAATTACGAATATATAACTATATTCGAAATATTCGCGAATTTTCGAAGTACCTATATTCGCGATAAAAATTTGAAATTCGAATATTCGTGATCAACACTAATCAGGGCTCATCATTTGTGGGGTGATCTGTATTTTTCAGTGATACCATTTTGAAGTGTCTGTGAATTTTTCATAACTTTTTATACTTTGTTTTTGGGGAGGTGAAGTGACAAAAATGGCAGTTAGCTATTTAGATTTTTTTCCATTATGCCCTTAATATTATGTAAACTCTCAGAGGTAAATTGTTACCATAGCCTGTGTACTGGTGTACTGGTCACCTAATTGCTGGTTTAATTAAATTGAACAAGTCCTAAAAAATAACATTTCAACCGTGTGGAAACTGAATAAATGTAAAAGGACGATTAAGGCTTGACGCTCAATTTTAGATTAACACTCACAGGTAGATTGCTGCCCTACCCTGTGTATTGCTGCAGTAAGCATATATATTTGCTGATTAATTAAATTGAACAACCCACAAAAACGTTACATTCCAATAGAATTAATGGAAACGGGCCATTGAGGTCTGACTTTCAATTTCATGTTAATACTCACAGATAGATTCTGCCTCAGCCTGTGTTTTGGTGTACTAATCATCTAATTGCTGGTTTAATTAAATTGAACAAGTCCCAAAAAAATTTAATTCAACCTTGTAAAAACTGAATAAACATAAATGGATGAGGTTTGATGCTCAATTTCACATTAACAATTACAGGTAGATTGCTACTATAACTTGTGTATTGCTACAGTAATCATGTATATATGCTGCTTGATTAAATAGAACCCCACAAAACATTTATGTGAAAATGTGTGGGGGAAATGAAAGGATTGCCTTGCAGGTAGCTGCTCTGCTAGGAGGCACAGCATCCACAGTACCTGTGTTCTCACTCCCTAGCTGTCAGCTTCCCTGCATGTCCCTATTCTACACACACAATTCTTTGTAATCCTAGCCTTTCGCTTTACTCTTCCTGACAATAGCATATAAGCTTGATTGATTTCTGACTGTCCATGAACGTTTTTTCACTCTGCCTGACTCCCTAAAATAGTTTTTGGGTAGACACTGTAAGACCCAACCACCCTCATTAACAGTCAAGCACAGAATGGCACCTCCCCACCTGCTGCAGCATTGATTGGCTTATCCAGGCTGTCTGTTGGTCTGGGAGCCAATCAAGACAAGGTTCCCCCCTCCCACATTTACTCTTAGGGTCATATGAGGCCTAGTGTGGAGCACGAATATTTGAATAGTGAATTTTAATTGCTAATATCGCCACTTCAAGAATTCTCGAATAGTTAGAATATAGTGCTATATATTTGTATTCACGAATAATCTAATCGTGAATTTATTTTGCGAATTTATCACGAATATCGTCACTTTGCAACATCCCTAGTAACCAATAGGAAAGTTGCCTATAGAAGTAGTGTTAATTGCGAATATTTGCATCGAAAATTTTATTGCTAATCTGACATTGCCAGACATCAACGGAATGCCTGCTGGAACCATTGACGTCCGGCAATGTCAGATCCAGAGAGCTTCAGCAGGCTGTTCTCTGCCAGCAGTGTGAAAGAAGCCTTACATAAGAAATGCATGCTTCTGTCAGCAGAAACAACCCTGACATACATTTTAACCAAGTTTAATAGGGTTGATTTTGCCGACAGATCCTCTTTAATCAGCCGCCGGCTGCGCAATCAATATCCATATATGCAAATAGGCCATTACTGGGGTAGATAAGCCAATAGCAGGACTGATAAATGGCAGTGACAGCCATATTGGTTTCTACTCAGCTACTTTACTAGACACAGATAACTAAAAATTATCTGATTGCAATTTTTTTTTTTTAAACTTCAAAGACGAGGACACAGCTCAAGGGCTTATGGATACTGGTGATTTTTTTATATTTTTTTTTAACAAAAGAAAACCAGCCGCATTCATAGACAGATTCTCATTACACTCCTTGTAACGGCTTTCTGTAAAGATATTTGGTCCGAGTGATGATTATAGCTGTTGGAATGAAGACATTGGTGATGACAGATTGTCTCTTTGCGAAGGGAGGAGATTGGAAAGCAAAAAAGTGAAAAGAACAATGGAATCTGTGGTTGGCTTATAAGAGACATAACCTTGTAAGCGCTGGGGAGACGAGAAACAATCTTCACATTGATGGTTTAGAATGTAACACTAGTGACGTTTGCAGCATCTTGACAGCTTATTTTAAGGATGGAGGCAAACATGGCATTTTGCGATTTTCATCTGCTCGCTTAATATCTCGACTGATGTATCTGCTCCCTCCTGCGCATCTGCATGAATTCACTTTCTCCGGCTTAGTCAGTTTTACAGATTCGTGCCAAGAAAACATAACTCTTGCAAAGTTTATTATTGACTTTTGTACTTTAATAGTTTTTTTTTTATGTAAGCTCGTGATTGGTCAATCTACATTGAGAGAATCTGGAATAGCATGCACGGCAATTCCCTAATCTAGGTCAGCATTGGGTGGATTGTTGCCTCTTCTTTTATTTTTGACCATATAGTATCCAAATTATGCAGTCATAGAGTGCCCACATAACGTTGCCATAAGGCGTCCAAATGATAGTTGCCTAAAGAACTGGCCAATCAATTAACTACGAAATATTGCATCAAGTGTGGGATCATGGGTGCATGATCTGATTTTCTAGTCTATAAAAGACACCCCCTTCAGAGGTGCTCCCACACAGTAGTTGCCCCCTACACAGTAGTTATGCCCCCTAGTGTCCCTTCACAGTAGAATGATCCCCTAGTCCCCCCAGAAGTAGAATGTCCTGTTAGTGTTAGGAGTTTTGCTCTCGTAGTTCCCTCTCATAGTAAAAAAGAAAACTTAGTGGCCTCCAACAATAGTGCTGCTCCTTAGTGGTCCCTTACAATAGTTCTGCCCCCTTTGAAACACATTTACAGCAGTGCTTCCCCCTTTGTGCCCTTCATAATATTGCTTCCTCTTTCTGCACCTCACAATATTGCTGCCCCTTTGAGTCCCTCACAATATTACTGTCACTTTGTGTCCCTCACAAAATTGCTGCCCCCTTTTTTGCCCCTCTAAATAGTGAAACCTAGCCATGTTCCCCAAATTAATGAAGCACATCACTCCAAAGTCTGTGCTCTCTCTTACTAAGCACAGTAGGAGTGATGATGTCTCTGCACTGCATCTGCATGCTGGGGAGTGCACAACATGGAAAATGGTGGAGCAACTGTATCTACGTGCTGAGGATACAGATACAAATTAAAATTGGGACATGCCACAGGACAAAATTCGGGATTGTCCCACCAGATCTGGGACGGTGAGGAAGTATGAAGCAGACCGTGTCTGTTTTAGAATCTTTAAGACTTGTTAATGTGGTTTTCACACCATCTTTAGGACATAATATGACTTCAGTGGTGGGGTGTTGACTATTGAAATCCCCACAATCCCATTTGAAAGTTTTGGGCTCCCCTCCATTTGGTTGTTTAGCTGCACCGTTAGGGTTTCTAACCTGGAACTGTACAGACATAAGTGCCTCAATTTTACATTTACATGATTGGTGCTATGGAAATTTATAAATGGACGCTGTTCTTTACTAGCAATGCTATCTTTTTTGTTCTAGAGATGTGAGGATTCTGAAAGTTGGACCCACACAGTTCAGTAAGCTATGACATACAAACCGGATTCCCAAAAAGTTGGGACACTAAACAAATTGTGAATAAAAACTGAATGCAATGATGTGGAGATGGCAAATGTCAATATTTTATTTGTAATAGAACGTAGATGACAGATCAAACGTTTAATCCGAGTAAATGTATCATTTTAAAGGAAAAATACGTTGATTCAAATTTTCACGGTGTCAACAAATCCCAAAAAAGTTGGGACAAGTAGCAATAAGAGGCTGGAAAAAGGAAATTTGAGCATAACGAAGAACTGAAAGACCAATTAACACTAATTAGGTCAATTGGCAACATGATTTGGTATAAAAAGAGCTTCTCAGAGTGGCAGTGTCTCTCAGAAGCCAAGATGGGTAGAGGATCACCAATTCCCACAATGTTGCGCAGAAAGATAGTGGAGCAATATCAGAAAGGTGTTACCCAGCGAAAAATTGCAAAGACTTTGCATCTATCATCATCAACTGTGCATAACATTATCCGAAGATTCAGAGAATCTGGAACAATCTCTGTGCGTAAGGGTCAAGGCCGTAAAACCATACTGGATGCCCGTGATCTCCGGGCCCTTAAACGACACTGCACCACAAACAGGAATGCTACTGTAAAGGAAATCACAGAATGGGCTCAGGAATACTTCCAGAAACCATTGTCAGTGAACACAATCCACCGTGCCATCCGCCGTTGCCAGCTGAAACTCTACAGTGCAAAGAAGAAGCCATTTCTAAGCAAGATCCACAAGCTCAGGCGTTTTCACTGGGCCAGGGATCATTGAAAATGGAGTGTGGCAAAATGGAAGACTGTTCTGTGGTCAGACGAGTCACTATTCGAAGTTCTTTTTGGAAATCTGGGACGCCATGTCATCCGGACCAACGAGGACAAGGACAACCCAAGTTGTTATCAATGCTCAGTTCAGAAGCCGGCATCTCTGATGGTATGGGGTTGCATGATTGCGTGTGGCATGGGCAGCTTGCATGTCTGGAAAGGCACCATCAATGCAGAAAAATATATTCAGGTTCTAGAACAACATATGCTCCCATCCAGACGTCATCTCTTTCAGGGAAGACCCTGCATTTTTCAACAAGATAATGCCAGACCCAGGGGCGTACACAGAAATCACTGGGCCCCATAGCAAGAGTCTGAATTGGGCCCCCAACCCCGCCCACTACCCACCCCTGGCCCATCCCACCTCCTGGCTCCTCCCCTGCCACACCCCCATTTGCCAATAAAAAAAATGTATACATGTTCTACTGAAACCGTCAGAAACCTTTAAGAAATAGGTGCTGAATTCAGGTGCCTATAGCGCTTTATAATCCATACTCTTTCTGTATGGGAGTAAGGATCTCCCTGGGGCTGCAGTGAGCCATGTACAGCACACATCACTGCTCCTGCCTGTCTGCTTTGGTAAAGTCGGGCATAGATGGGCGATGTCAGGCTTTAGCAGAGTGGGCACAGGGCGCCATATGTATGCGAGCACAACTGAACGAGTGCAGGGAAGGAGCCTGCATATATATCACTCCTCCTGCCTGTGCCCACTGCGGTAAAGCCTGACACAGCTTTGTTACCAGCGCCATTTTTTCATCACTTCTCTCACCCCCAAAAATGTAATAAAATGTGATTTAAAAAGTCACACACACTCCAAAAGGGTATCAATAAAAACTACAGTTCATCCCGCAAAAAATGAGCCCCCACACAGCTCAGTAGATCATATAACTATAAAAAAGTTATGGGGGTCAGAATATGGTGATGTAATATGGTGATCAGTGTTAATGTATTTTTACACTATTTAGACATAAAAAACCTATACATATGTGGTATCGTTGTAATCGTACTGACCCAGTTTTGCCACAAAGGGAAAGCTGTAGGAACAAAACCCCTAAAAAGGTGGAAAAAATGTGGGGTTTTCCCACAAAAAAAAGTTATGGCTCAAGGAAGATAGGGAAGGAAAAATAAAATGCAAAAATGAAAAAACCTCTGGTATCCTAAGGGTTAAAGGGGCTATCTAATCCCTATTATGCCCCCCAAATTGCCCAGGCACCGCATACAGTTAATACTTATGCCCAATTGGGGGGTGCAGACAATAGCAGGCTGCGTCGGAAATGAGCCTCCCTAGCGTCACCCACGATGCTAGGGAGGCTCGTTCCCATTGGGGCCTGTTATTGGCTGCTCCCCCCTATGTCGCTGGACATATTAATCTGCGTGACGAGAGGGAGGCAGTGGCGGCTGTGTGGGCATCAGGAGCAATGTGGGTGCTGGGGAATGAGGTAAGTAAGGTGCCTGGCCCCGAGCATTTTGGGGGGCATTATAGGGGTTGGATAACCCCTTTAACTCATTGCTGCTGATGCTAAGTGTGCACATAGCCACCAATCATATTCTCCCCCTGCCCCTGCAAGGTGACTGATGTGCTGGGGGGCCCTGTAGGATCATAGAGGACTCATGAGGACAGTGTGCTTCCCCCCTCTTCTCCACGGGAGTGAGGGGGGGGGGGGAGTAGGAGGAAAGCACACTGTCCTCCTGAGTCCTCTATGATCCTACAGGGCCCCCTTCCCCCCAAACCCCACTGCTTGCTGCTGCCCTCCCCCTATCAAGAATACCCATATCCAACCAATACCATATATGAGCTTTATATTAAGTCTGCTGCTGTCCTCTTACTGTGGCACACTTCACTGACCAGTCCTTCAGTATGGGCCAGGGGTGTGGGGCACTCACTGGCTGATGACTGTCTTAAAGGGAGTCTTTCACCTAATCTGAGCGTTTTAGACCGCTCAGATCAGGTTATAGACTCTTTAACACTCATTACGATCATACCCGTCTCTTATGTGTCCCTCGCCCAGATAATGAAAATAATACTTTTTAAACTTATGCAAATTACCTTCTGAAGGTGCCCAGGGGCGGCGTTACTGGGCGATGTGCCCAGAAAAACACACCTCCAGCCGGCGGACGTCACGAGCGGCACCAGAGGACGGCGGGCTGGGAACTGGCCCGCACCTGCGCACTGCTCTGCCCATTATGGGCAGAGGAACATCCTTTCATATTGCGCATGCGCCGGCCGGCTGTCTTTAGTTGGCCGTCGCATGCGCAATATGAAAAGCTGTTCATCTGCCCATAATGGGCAGAGCAGTGCGCAGGTGCGGGCCAGTTCCCAGCCCGCCGTCCTCTGGTGCCGCTCGTGACGTCCGCCGGCTGAAGGTGTGTTTTTCTGGGCACATCGCCCAGTAACGCCGCCCCTGGGCACCTTCAGAAGGTAATTTGCATAAGTTTAAAAAGTATTATTTTTATTATCTGGGCGAGGGACACATAAGACAAAGGTATGATCGTAATGAGGGTTAAAGAGTCTATAACCTGATCTGAGCGGTCTAAAACGCTCAGATTAGGTGAAAGACTCCCTTTAAGGGCGGGCGGCAGATGGCGGGCAGCACGTGAGCGCAGAGGATAACTCTGCCACGCCGAGTGCACTCCTCTATTAGGGTGACCAGACGTCCGGTGTTTAGACTCCTGGCTTCCGTCCGGCACAAGGCCAGGACGGACTGCCAGAAGTCCTCCTTTTTTGTGGTCATCAGCGACTCTTGACTCGACGAGTATGGGGCACTTTAAGGATCACGTAGAGCGCACCGACATCAGTCGCACGTCCGGCAGCGCCTGCATCGCGCCAGTCAATTCTGGTTTGTGCAGGCGCGGCCACGCGGGAAGTGGAGGAACAGACTCTGAGGAGCGCAGCTGCGGTACTCCCTGGTCTGTGCTGTGGGCCGTCGGGGATTGCTCAAAGGGGGGAAGGGCAGGTGCTGGTAATTTTGTAAGGGGTTAATAATACCTACTGTGTGGGTCCTGGGAACAGCTGAAAGGGGGAAATAAATAAGTGTGAAGAGGGGACTGAAAGGGGTTAAATACTGTGAATGAGGGACTGCTGAAAAGGGTTTATGTGAAGGCCCTTCACACTTTCACATTATTTATTAACCCCTTTCAGCAGTTCCCCATTCACAGTATTTATTAAGCCCTCAGGGGACTGCTGAAAAGGGTTAATAAATACTGTGAATAGGGTACTGCTGAAAGGGGTTACCGTTAATAACTACTACTGTCCCTCCAGGACACCCATGACCCCTCCACAAGTTCTTACCTCTCCCTCCTCCACCCGGTTCCCGGCAGGCGAAGAGGCGTGGCTTCGCGGAGGTGGGCGTGGTTTGTAAGTTTTAGGGGCGTGGCCGGCGAGGTCCGTGAAGCCAGTGGCCACCCTAGTAGTCTCTATGTGTGCCTGGCTGCGCTGCTCCTGCTGCCTGATACACTGGCCAATCAGCAGCAGCAGGATCCTTGCCTGGGAGGGAGATGCAGCCCGAACAATGGGTGGGGTTGGAGCCGGAGGGAGAAGTTCAAGAACGCCGCCTGAAACTATGAATACACTGTCACTGTCTTGTGCAGAGTAGGGGGCGGAGTCTTCCATGCACTTCGGGCCCCCCTGTGCCGCGGGCCCCATAGCAACGGCGTGGTATGCCAATATTGGCAGTACGCCACTGGCCAGACCACATTCTGCATCAATCACAACATCATGGCTGCATAGGAGAAAGATTCCAGATCTTTCACCTATAGAGAACATTTGGTGCATCATAAAGAGGAAGGTGCAACAAAGAAGGCCCAAGACGATTTAACAGTTAGAGGCCTGTATTAGACAAGAATGGGAGAGCATTCCTATTTCTAAACTTGAGAAACTGGTCTCCTCGGTCCCCAGACGTGTTGTAAGAAGAATGGGAGATGCCACACAGTGGTGAAAATGGCCTTGTCCTAACTTTTTAGGGATTTGTTGACACCATGAAATTCTGATTCAACATATTTTTCCCTTAAAATGGTACATTTTCTCAGTTTAAACTTTTGTTCCGTAATTTATGTTCTATTCTGAATAAAATATTAGAAGTTGGCACCTCCACATCATTGCATTCAGTTTTTATTCACGATTTGTATAGTGTCCCAACTTTTTTGGAAACCGGTTTGTATTATTGTAATACACCTTTGCAAATATCTTCTATTGCATATTTTTTTTAGCTTCATCTTCATTTTTTCGATAACCTTGCTAAAAATATTCTTGGAATATTAGAATATTCAGCTCCTTTGCAGACGTAAGTTTCTCTATGGCCACCGACTACAAACGAACTGTATATGTTGACTGACCCTGCAGTCATGTATTTCTACAAAACAACTTTGCACGCAAGTAATACAGCTTTTTTTTATAAAAAGTCCAAACACTTTCAATAAATAAAAAATAAAAAAACCTTCAGCTTCCATTTTTATCTCAGAAATATTTGTCACGAGCTGAAGCTTTTACAGAAGGTTGGTAAACTTTAGTGTTGATCGAGCACCGTAGTGCTCGGGGGCTCGGGCCGAACACATCGGGATATTCGTGTGCTCGACCGAGCACCCGCGTATAATGGAAGTCAATAGGAGAACCCGAGCATTAAACCAAGTACCCCCTGCTCTGAAGAGAGGAGGGTGCCTGGTTTATAGGAAAATGTCAGAAATGATGGAAACACAACCAAAATGGTTCTGAAACAGCATGGGGGGGATGTCTGGATGCATCTTGTACTCGCAGGTCGCTGCTGGGAACGATGTTGTCCGAATAGTACGGCACTTTTACAGACAGACAATAATACGCACAAAACCGAAAAAAAAGAATTTTAGGGGGAAAATTGATAGGAAACATTATTTCCTGTATATTTACTTGTATATAAAGTGCAAGTGCTGGCAAAGGAAGAGGCTCCGATACAACCTGTATATCACATAAAGGGGGGCCTCATTCACATTGTGGTACAATTGTTTATATAGTGGGACTCCTACACTCATAAAGCCTTTGAACTAAGTGAAAGTGCTGCCAAAAATTACAAGGAACCAGCACTCCAATACATCCCGTGACGACGACGATCCATTCGGATGTCTTTCCTATCAACTTTCGATGTTATTTTCAGCCCAAACCATGTAGACCATGGGTAACGGGGGAATCATGGTTCGATTCCGGAGAGGGAGCCTGAGAAACAGCTACGGCTACCACATCCAAGCAAGTCAGCATGTGCGTAAATTACCTATTAGGTATAATTACTGCAGGTGAGCTGACCCTCTAAAAAATTAAATGCTAGGGCCTTCAGGTGAGCTGACCCTGTAAAAGATTTGAGGTGCAGGCCTGCTGGTGAGGTGACCCTGTAAAAGATTTAATGTGCGGGCCTGCTAGTGAGCTGACCAAGTAAAAAATTGCAGGTGAAGGCCTGCTGGTGAGCTGCCCCTCTAAAGATTATATGCGAGGGCCAGAAGGCGAGCTGACCCTGTAAAAAATTGTAGGTGAGGGCCTGCTGGTGAGCTGACCCTCTAAAAAATTATATGCGATGGCCTGCAGCTGACTCTCTAAAAAATTATATGCGATGGCCTGCAGCTGACCCTCTAAAAAATTATATGCGAGGGCCTGCAGCTGAGCTGACCCTCTAAAAAATTATATGCGAAGGGCCTGCATGTGAGCTGATCCTTTAAAACATTATATGCGAAGGGCAAATATGCAAGGGCATTATATGCGACGAATAAGCATGTTGATATGATGGAAGAGGAGGAGGAGAATGAGAAAAGGAAGATTCAACCATATACCCTTGTTTGCAGTGGAAGGGGTGCATGGAAATACAGTGTATTCAGTACATTATAAACAACACATTTAAAGTGCCTTTATGTTCAGCAGCTTTCCTCTGGTGGAGTCGAGAAGTCATGGTCAATCCAGGCCTTGTTCATTTTAATAAGAGTCAACCTGTCGGCATTTTCAGTTGACAGGCGGATACGCTTATCTATTATAATGCCACCAGCAGCACTAAATACCCGCTCAGACAAAACGCTGGCAGCAGGGCAGGCCAGCACCTCCAAGGCGTAGAGCGCCAGTTCGTGCCACGTTTCCAGCTTGGACACCCAGTAGGTGTAAGGCACTGAGGAATCATTGAGGACACTGACGCTGTCTGCTATGTACTCCTTCACCATCTTCCAAAATGTTTCCCTCCTTGTGACACTAGGCCGCACATCAGGGTGAGGGTGCTGGCGGGGTGTCATGAAACTGTCCCAGGCTTTGGAGAGTGTTGCCTTGCCTCTGTTGGAACTGCTGTGTGTTACCCTTGTCTCCCCGCCTTGGTTGGCCAAGGAACTACAGACTCTGCCGCCAGCGTTGCTAGATGGAAATTTTTGGAGCAATTTTTCAACAAGGATCTTCTGGTATTGCACCATTTTGCTTGTCCTCTCCACCAGAGGAATGAGAGATAAGAAGTTCTCTTTGTAGTGGGGGAAGAGAAGGTTGTACAACCAGTAATCCGTGTTGTCTAAAATGCGTATAACGTGCGGGTCGCGGAAAAGGCAGCCTAACATAAAGTCAGTCATGTGTGCCAGAGTACCAACTGGCAAGACTTTGCTCTCGTCATCAGGAGGATCACTCTCAATCTCCTCATACTCTTCCTCCTCTTCTGCCCACCCACGCTGAACAGATGAAATTAAACTTCCATGGGTACTACCCTCTGTAGTGGAGGCAACCGTCTCCTGCTCCTCCTCCTCCTCCTCTTCATCATCCAATTTGCTCTGAGAAGATGAACTGAAGGTGGTCTGGCTATCACTCTGTGTAATGTCTTCCACCATTTCCACCTCTTCCACATGCAAAGCATCGTCCTTAATTGTGAGCAGCGAGTGTTTGACTAGACACAGAACTGGGATGGTTACGCTGATAATAGCGTTTTCGCCGCTCACCATCTGTGTTGATTCCTCAAAGTATCTTAAAAGGTCAGACATCCATGCCCACTCCTCACTTGTGAATAGCGGAAGCTGACTGAAAAGGTGACGCCTATGTGGCAGCTGGTATTCCACTACTGCCCTCTGCTGCTCACAAAGCCTGGCCAACATGTGGAACGTCGAGTTCCAGCGCGTGCTTACGTCGCACAACAGCCAGTGAGCTGGCAATTTCAAGAGCTGCTGCAGCATTAACAGACCCGCTAAAGCTGTCTGTGACTTGCGTAAATGGGTACACACGCGGCGCACCTTCACCAGTAGCTCAGGCAAATTGGGGTAGGTTTTGAGAAACAGCTGAACCACAAGGTTGAACCTGTGGGCTAGGCATGGGATGTGTCTGAGCTTGCCGAGCTCCAAAGCCGCCACCAAGTTACGGCCATTATCAGACACAACTATGCCTGGTTTTAGGTTGAGTGGCGAGAGCCACAGCTTAGTCTGGTTTCTTATCCCCTGCCACAGCTTTGCGGCGGTGTACTGTTTGTCCCCTAAGCATATCAGCTTCAGTACAGCCTGTTGCTGCTTACCCACTGCAGTGCTACACTGCTTCGAGCTACCAACTGATGACTGACTGGTGTTGCAGGCAGATAATTCGGATAATTTGGAGGTGGAAGTGGAGGAGGAAGCGGAGGAGAAGTGGGGATTGGAGCCGCTAACGTAGGTGCTGGCGGAAACCATGTTCAATGTAGGGCTCGCAATAATTGGTGTCTGTAGAACCTGTGCCATCCCAGGGTTCGACTCACTCCCGGCCCCCACAATGTTCACCTAGTGTACCGTCAGGGAAATGTAGCATCCCTGGCCGAATACACTTGTCCATGTGTCTGTGGTTCAGTGGACCTTCCCAGTAACTGGGAAGGTCAGGGCACGTGTGATGTTACGGGACACATGTCGGTGTAATGATGGCACGGCACACCTTTAAAAATAGTGGCGGCTGGGGCTGCATAACGAGGGACGGCCGCCAAAATCAGGCTGTGGAAGGCCTCAGTGTCCACAAGCCTAAATGGCAACATTTCCAGGGCCAGTAATTTGGATAGTTGCGCATATGAGATGTGGCGCGGATAATTTTACTGTCCGCAGTCGACACTGTCTACGGAAAAAGTGTACGGGATGTAATTGATATTTTAGGGATGCGCACAATTTAAATATGAGATGTGGCGCGGATAATTTAACTGTCCTAACACTGAGCAATTTAGCTCAGGTTGCGCTACCAGCATATATTGCTGCTGTCACACACAATAAGACTTTTGGGTCTATGAAACATTTTTGTAGAACAATTAAATTCAATTACACACCCTACACTCTCTGTCCCTTCCTATGCTCTGCTCTCCCTGACTTAGAATGAGCCGAACACGCGTCATCGGGTGCTATATAGCACCCGATGACGTTCTCCGGCCAGCCAATCACTGTAATGCCAGTAGCCGACATGGCTACTGGCATTACAGTGAGGGCAGTACTTACCTGCACGTTTATTGGATGCTTAGCAGCCGCTAAATGTGCGAGGTGGAGACTCGAGCATTGCGCTCGAGCACATGCGGTACTCACCATGTGCCGAGCATAGCGATGCTCGAGCCGAACTGGTATTCGGCTGAGCATGCTCGCTCAACACTAGTAAACTTCGAAGCAATAAAGAAATGTGGCTTTGCAGCCTATTAGTTGGATATAATGCAGTTGGTGAATGTAGGTTGAGATCCTGCTGGGATTTACTGCTGAGAGAGAGGGAGAAAGAGCTGCTTCACTTTCAGTCTCAATGCTATTCCAAGGTTTTATAGAATATCAAAGCCGCCCTGTCAGGTTTGTTAGACTTGACTTTAAAGGGCCATGTTCTTTGTTCTTCTAACTATAGAACATGTTCTTGCAGTTTTTTTCCATTGTGCTAAACATGTGAATAAAACCTATGGGTGGTTAATCTTATCTAGGATGGAACAACAGGGAGCATTTCATAACGTTAATGTTAAGTATTGTTAAGTGCTCCAGTCTCCATAACATTCATTAGATGCTGTCGAACCTGTTCGAAGACCGAAGGATGTGTCTATGAATAATGTATCACCAACAGTACAAGACAGAAGTCTTCGGAGTGGAAGAAAATGGAATATGTGTGTGTCTATGAAAGCTTTACACATCCAAGGCCTCACAGTGTGAAACCTATCACGTCTCTTTCATGCTAATGTTTTATTTTTATTTTTCCACCTCCTATGAAGTGCTTTTGTTTACTGAAGCATGGCAAACTGTAATCTCAACACGGGCTATTAAATCTGGCTCCATACCATCTTGCTAATTGATTGGAAGATATATTATAGGTTATTTGTTATAGTGCACAAATCATTATTTTAGCATAAGAAGAGTGACCAGATTGAAACTGGTTTACTTGGTCAAGTCCAATTTGTTAACAGGTAGACTAATCTGGTGTCCTTTATCATGTGCTTATACGAGCCAAAATTTGAGACTGATACCATGGGATGATCAATACCCACACTGTCTTAAAGGTGTTCTCTGGGAAATATGCGCATGTGATAATACACCAAAGAAAGTACAACTTAGTGTGGACTGCAATGTAATTGCCAGCTCGGCTTTCTGGTCTTCTAATAGTCCTGATTTAGGAAATCATTATATATTGTATGATAACCATTTTCCTTGGAGCTTACAGTTCCAATGCAGAGCTATGTTTCTCCATGGCTACTGGCTATAAACAAAGCATATATAGTCTGATACTGCAGTCATGTATTTCTCCAAACTAACTTTCTGTGCAAATAATATAATTTTTTAAAGATTCTTAAAAAGTCCTGATGAGGGTGTCTGAGCGCTAAGTTTTCTATTATGTTAGACCCTGCAAAGGTGTGTCGTACTACTTCTGTATCACCTTGGCACGACTACTGGATTTTGATCTCCTTCTGTCTGACCTGACTTCTGCCTGATTCCAGGATTTGAACCTGTGCTGCCTGCCCTGCCCTTTCGCCTGACTACCAGATTGAATGTACTCTACCTACTGTGAACTTGGTGATATACTCTAATGGGTCACTGAACAGAGACTATTCTAAGAGATAGCAGCCTGATGGTTCCCCTGCATCAGAGCCTAGATCGCTTTATATGAGTTAAAGGGTAAAGGCCGGAGGGCCAAGAAAATAATGCAATTAGGAGTAGCCGCAAGCCAAATCTGTTCAGCGGCTCCCTATCTGCTTCCATAACAGTATGTATCTCCTCATGGACAAAAACAACATTTTCCATAAAGTTCATAAAGATCATTGAAACCTGATGTTCAGGCAAAGAACAAGACTCAGTTTATACAATAGAGTCGTCCAGCCATAAAGTGATCATCTCAATAAGTAAACGCAAAAATAACTTTAATGAGAAGCCCCAAATAAATTCAATGTTTGTTCAATTAAATTTTCCAATTTTTTTTTAAATCCACTGTGTTTAAGCTCACAATAAATCCAGATTTTATCCATTAAACCGTTTCAATTAAAGGGACCTTTAAATGAGGCCAAGCCCTTAGCAGACAGTTACCATCTGTCGTTGGCTCTGCTTGGTGCATGAGACCATCGATACTTATCACGTTCTCCACTGCAGTTGTCTGTGTATAAAACACATTTTCATTAAAGGACCTTTCATCGCTTCCTTGAAGCAGGTCGCTTGACTTTATAGCCTCATAAACCTTTCTTATACGGCCTTGTTGCTGAAAGGATTCATGACTTCTCAGCCTTGTTCTGTTGTAGACCATAGAATTCGGGAGAGATCTTGGCTTTTTATGTTGATTAGATGCTTGCCTCTGCTATTATAATGCATCTTAATAAACAAGGGTCTTTGAAGGATGGATACATTGTTGTTCATAAAGCGCAGTTTTTCTTCTAAATAAGCTTGAAAAATGCACATATTTCACATATAAAATTTTTATACAAAACACATTCATCCACCTGGATGACTCCCAGAGGTCTGCAGACTGGCGGTATTGTACAACTTTTTCACATCAAATGAGGGTTTCACTTAAAAAAAAAATAAAAAAAAAGAAGAAAGTTTTTTATTTTCAGTTGTGCTATTAACCCATGCATAATCAACTGCATAAAATATAAATATAGAAAACTTTGTAATATCTTTTATGTGGCACCTTCCTCACCAACCTGCTGTTTCTCTATTCTGGTCTGCAGGATTTTTGTAGATTTTTACATCTGTGATCCAGTACACCATAGTTCCAGCAACGGATATCAGATAACTAGACCGCTGAAGAAGGTCCAACTAGGATCGAAACGTCCCGTCGATATGTTTACTATAAGTGGCTATAATAGTGCATGAAATACCTGGATCATGAATCAAAAATTATGATGCTTAATCAATAAATAATACACAATTGCAAATATACTCCTGTGTGCCGCAATTTTCTCTTCTAAGAGTTTATTGTTTCAGCACGTGATCTGCTCTAAGTATGAAGAGGCCAGCTGATTGGCTCTTTTCCACGGCTAAGCCAGCACCGTCCCGAATGAAATAAGCTAGTCAGACAGCCCTTTCACACACAGCACAGGTCACGTAGCAACACAGGAAATTCTCTCTTGTGTCAAGTAAAAGCTGAACCTAGGATGGGGCTGAGAGTGGAAGATCACACCACCTTCCGAAATAAAGTATATCAGCAATTGCGCTCATAGATTACATTGGCAATATATTTTTTCTTGCAGCAAAAATCTTTTAAAACCCTTGCTGCTAAACCATTTGTATCTGCTTTGTTTGAACTGGGCCAACCATAACCTATGCACGTGCACAGGAGGTGTCTGCAATTGGTTTGCACTGTTTGTGATGTTAATGTAGTGCACCTTGTACTCAGTATGTTTCAGTGTGAGCTAGGCATGGCTATATTTATCTATCCTTGACCTGCCCTCTTTGGAGCCTAAGGTGGGGACTGAACCCTACCCCTGGTTCCATGGTTCCAGAAGATTCCAGTTAGAGTAGTTGTGAGGAGAATGGAGGCAGGGAGCAGATGTAATGTCTCCCTCTTCCCCAAACTCCAACTTCAAGCCCTGGAGCTTTGTACATCACCAAAACCCCAGGAGATGAAAAAGAAGAATTTTGAAGGAGGATCTGGATGGCCATAGAATGAGATTCCGCAAGGTAACCCAGCTTGATGCGTTCTGGACCCTGCTGCTACAAAGGGAATAACATATTAAGACACTCTATACAACCCAGAACACACCACAGCCACAGTTGACAGATTGTAGTTGAGAGCCAGAAATCCCATACAAAGGGACTTTATCTAAAAAAGAAGTAATTAGAAGGCTATTGCTACAAACTGCTTGCTCAGCTCATGCTTGGACATCTGGAAGGAATTTGCACGGTGTACAGATAATTGTTGGATGTACTACAACTCCTATTTTGTGCACATTGAGAGAGACTTTGGTTAAAGAGGACCTGTCACATCTTCTGACATGTCTCCTTTAGTAACTACTTGCATTCCCCATGTAACAACATTTCTGGAGCATCTATTTTCATGATTCTGCTATGACATTCCTTTATTATTCCTGCTAGATGTGTACAAGCAAATTACCAGGAGTCTGCAGTAAAGGTACTGCTGGGTGTTACCAGTAGCGGGTGTGTCTGACTCTGTTCAATCAGTGCTGCCAGTGTTAGGCTGTGCAGGGACACCCCACCTGCCCCACCACAAATGGCTACACCCAGCTGGACCTTCACTGCAAGCTGCTGGCAATTCATTCATAAATTTCTAGTAGAAATAACAAAGGAATGGCACAACATAGAGTCACACAAATAGATGCTCCAAAATCGTTATTACATGGGGAATGCTGACAAGAGGGGTGACAGGTCCTCTATAAGCTCAACCTGGCCTGGTTACTGACTCTCCTAACACCAGATGCTGGCCATTGGATTTTCAAGCCCTGTCTTGCACCCACAAGGACATTAACATGAAGTGAGCCTCTAAACTATCATCAGGCATGGGCCCACAGCTACAGGGAGTGCCCCAGGGCAATATAATGTAGTGTGCTCCTCCATAACTGCACCAACCCCAGGCAGCGACACCATGACACCTCATCTTTAGGACCACTAACACTGCCATCTTCTGCTTTGGCTTCCACAGGGGCTCGCTACACCTGGTCTCTGTTTTCAGCTATTGGGTTTGTAAGTAGCTAACTTAATGACCTTTAGAGCCATTGTGATTAGTGTTGAGCGAATCGAAGTGAAATAAATTGAATTTGATCCGAATTTTAGGAAAATTTGATTTGCAATGAATCCGAATTTCCTCGCACTTCGTGGGAACGAATCATTCTTTTCCTAAAATGGCAGCTACACGTGTTACAAAATGAAAGTAAGAAGCCTGGGAATACGATATGACCCATAATGCCGTGCAGCAAGCCAATTAGCAGATATCCATCTCCTGTGATGTCACAGCCCTATAAAATCCTCATCCTGCGTGGTCTACGCCATTGTCCTGTGAGCTGAGCAAAGGGAGAGATGTGGCAAGCGCTACGGACAGTGTTTTAACAAGTTTTTAATTGTAGAATATTAGATAGGGACACTGTAGGGACAGTGCAGGGAGAGTGTAGAGAATGCATAGGGAGAGCATCGGGAGACTGCAGGGGCAGTGAAGGCTTAGTGCAATTGCCCTATGCATCTTGTTTACCAGCTGCGCCATTCATTCTTAATCTGTTCTGTTATACAGTGCTGCCCATAATTATTCATACCCCAGGCAAGCAAATTTTGACTTAAAGTTACTTTTATTAAACCAGCAAGTAATTTGTTGATGGGAAATGACATAGGTGTCTCCCAAAAGATAATAAGATGATGTACAAGAGGCATTATTGTGGGGAAAAAAACATTTCTCATCCCCACCGTCAAAATTCTTGCTGGTTGAATATAAGTAACTTTAAGTCAAAATTTGCATGGGGTATAAATAATTATGGGCAGCACTGTACATAGACTTACTGTGCATGAGACTCATTGTTAACAGGTGGTCTAATATATAGGCACGTTTATCTAGTTCACTTGCTGCACCATTCATACTTAATCTGTTCTGTTATAGATAGGCACATGAATTAATATAAAAGCAATTCTATTAGGCCCTGTTTGTGGCGTGTTCACATTGATATTTAACTGCTTGTGTTAAACAAACAGTTACTATGATTTAGTGTTACAGAGCGGTCTTATTTGATACCCTGTGGGCAGGGCAAATAAATTAATTCTTTACACTGCAGAGTTGCCCACAAGTTAATTATTGTTTTTTGTCAGATAAATTATTCTTTTATATGAAAATGTATGCTTTTAGTGAATAAATTAGTATTTTACCAAATAAATTAGTCTGCTCCAGTATTAAAATCCCTGATACCTATGATGAACGACATTGAGTGGATAAACCGCAGCTGTCAGCAAAAGGTAGACACACAGCGATCCCTTCAGTGTAGCCCCAGACATGTAAGGGCATCACAGAATAGTTAGTGCTGAACACAACTTGGTCCTCCTGGTAGTTGGACGTAGAAAGCTGGGGGTCAAATAACTCCATGTATTTGGGTTATAACCAGATGGGCCAAATTTGCTGGATGGATAGTACCTGGCAGCTGGATTATTGCCATATAGGAGGAGTGTCGTTGGTTATTGAAATGAACCACACAAATCACTCCCCCTACTCGATCCAAGTTCATTGAAGCTAATACGTTCTTTTAGTCAGTGTTTGATCAGTATTTTTCATCAGTGATCAGAATTTGTAAGCGAAAAGCAGGAGTGGGTCCAAAACACAGAACAGATGCAAATAATTCAATGACATTTTATCTTTGTTTTTGACCCACTCCTGTTTTTGGCTTACAATTACTGATCAAATACTGATGAAAAACACTGACCAAATACTGACCATCTGGAAGAGGCTTTATGGATGCTGAAAATACAGGATTTTTTTGTTTTATTTACTTACTAATGGATCAGAAGAGCAGAAACATAAACAGTGATGTTAAGACAGACAAAACTTGACTTATCTCTAATTGTGATTGCAGGCCACGAATGTATTTCAACTAAGGAACTAACAAAAACTTCAAATACGCAAAGTGAAATCTTGATGACCTTTATATGGTACGGAAGGAGGGGATCATATGCTGAAAACGCATCAGCAAAAAATAAAAAATAAATTATTCGTACTTTATACCATTTCCACGGTCTGATTGAGCTGCTCATGAAGTGAGAAAATGCAATGTACATTAATTTGTTTGCTGTCTGAAGATATTCTGGAGACAGTGAAAGAAATGTGTTACATGGATGAATGGCCGCCATTGTTTGTTCATCTGCAGGCGATATGACAGAGTCCAGCGATCCTAGCCTATGATGTTGTAGATCAAAGGGTTCGGGTAAAATGGAATTCGTGTTTTAGACACACTGAAATCTTTGATTTAGTGCCCCATGTAAATGTAATATAGAAATAGAGGTGGGAAGAGATCATCTAGCCGGACAGGATATATGTCAGTACAGCAGTACTGCATAAATACTCAATATGTCCTTCAATCTAACTGTAATCCCACTTATGGGAAGCCGTATATCACTGTCTGCCACACTGAAACCTGCTCAATGACATCTTCTAGAACACGGTGGTGTGGATGGAGGGGTCAGGTAATTTTGTGTGGATTGGACTGTAAGCTCCACGGTGCAGAAGCCATAGAGAAATAGAGTTACAAGGTCATCCAATGTTACTAGTATGATCACTGGCGTTATTCGTGACATCTAGAGATGAGCGAATCGAAGCTGACGAAGTGGAATTCGATCCGAATTTCAGGAAAAATGTGATTCGCAACGAATGCAAATTTCCTCGCTCTTCGTGGTAACGAATCACATTTTTCCTAAAATCGCTGCTGCATGTGTGAAAACATGGGGCAAGGAACTCTGGGAAGGTGGGATCACCCAGATTGACATGCCTGCATGCAGCCAATCAGCAGCCAGCCAGCCCTGTGATGTCACAGCCCTGTAAATACGGCAGCCATCTTGGAGTCAGACATTTTCCAGCATTCTGAGTGCAGGGACAGACGTGAGAAGGCGCTAGGGACAGCAATAGGAAAAACCTGATTGTCAAAAGAAAACCTGAACATATGATTTATAAGTGCAGGGAAAGGATAGGGAGGGATCATTGCACAGCATCTTAGCGCAGGGAGAGATGTCAGAAGGCGCCAGGGACAGTGCTAGAAACGCGATTTACAAGTGCAGGGAAAGATTATTTGGGAATCTAAATAGCCATTATACAGCTCTGTCATTCCAGCAATTTGTTATTTGGCTGCAAGTGTTATGTTAAAAAACCTTTAGTGGCTTATACGGTATCTGAAAAAAGAAAAAAGTCTTCTCAGTTCACTTCTGCAGTTCTATGTTGTGAAAGCATTTAATGGCATATTTCATTACAAAAAGAAAATATATATACGCAGTTCACTTCTGCAGTTATATGTGGTGAAAGCGTTTAGTGGCGTATTTCAGTACAAAATGAATAATATATATGCACTTCACTGTTGCAGTTATTTGCGGTAAAAGCGTTTAGTGACGTATTTCAGTACAAACAGAAAAATATATAAACGCAGTTCACTTCTGCAGTTATACGTGGAGAAAGAGTTTAGTAGCCTATTTCATTACAAAAATAAATATGCAGTTCACTTCTGCAGTTATATGTGGTGAAAGTGTTTAGTGGCCTATTTCAGTACAAAAAGAATAATATATAAACACTTCACTGTTGCAATTACTTGCAGTAAAAGCATTTAGTGACGTACTTCAGTAGTAAAAGAAAAATATATACGCAGTTCACTTCTGCAGTGATTTGAGGTGCAAGTGAATACTGGCCTATTTCAGTACAAAAAGAAAAATATATGCGCAGTTCACTTCTGCAGTTATTTGTGGTGAAAGTGAATACTGGCCTATTTCAGTACAAAAAGAAAAATCGATACGCAATTCACTTCTGCAGTTATTTGTGGTGAAAGCGTTTAGTGGCCTATTTCAGTACAAAAAGAAAAAATATATTCTCAGTTCACGTCTGCCGTTATATGTGGTGAAAGTGTTTAGTGGCGTATTTCAGTACATACAGAATAATATATACGCACTTCACTGCTGCATTTATTTTTGCTGAAAGCGTTTAGTGGCCTACTTGAGTACAGAAAGAAAAATATATATGCACTCCACTGTTGCAGTTATTTATGGTGAAAGCGATTACTGGCCTATTTCAGTGCAAAAAGAAAAATTTATATGCACTTTACTATTGCAGTTATTTTTGTTGAAAGCGTTTATTGGCCTATTTCAGTGCAGAAATAAAAATATATACGCACTCCACTGTTGCAGTTATTTGTGGTGAAAGCATTTAGTGGCGTATTTCAGTACAAAAAGAATAATATATATGCACTTCACTGTTGCACAGTCGGTGGGTTCGTCCGACACAGCCATTAGTCGGCATGGCCCGGGAGCAGGCCCTGTGCCCTCACCTGTCCTCAACCTTCCTCTGTTCTTTGCTGTTCCATCACCCACAGAAATATTGTAAGCTGTGGGCTTCATTATACAGCGAGGACGAGCTACTGGAGGACAGTCAGCAGCTACTGCCGAGCCAAGATCTGGAGGAGACATCAGCCGCTTCCTCTGCTAGGTGGGCAAGTAGTGATGAGTAGAGTGGCGTGGGAGGTGGTGGTGCGAGCGGTCAGGCTCCTGACCCAGAAACAGTTGAGGAGGACATCAGTGACGTGCAGACACTACTCAATGATGATAAAGCCGATCGCACTTGAGAGCCGTGTGAAGAAGGGGCTTTGTCATCATCAGGAGAAGAGGGTGGCAGCTTGCCCATGAGGCAGCGGCAGAGCAAGCAAGTTGCTAGTGTGGCCAGGAGTCAGCAGGGTGGCAGCAGTGGGAGGTTGGGAGCCAAATGGGGACGGGGGGTAGACCACCTGCTTTGCAGCAGCCTACCTGCCCAGAAAGGAAAGCTGCACAGGTTCACAGAAGCAGCGGCGGTAGCAGTCATTCAGTGCGTACTGTCAGGGGTAAAATCACCAACTCAGCGGTGTGTCAGTTTTTTGCTAAGCCGCTGGAGGAGGTGAAATTGGCCATATGTATAATCTGTGGGCAAAAGGTGAAGCCTGGCCAGGGTGCCAATGTTGGCACTACGGCCCTACGTCAACATATGCAGCATCGCCATCCAGTGGCCTGTAAGAACCGTGTCTCCGATGTGGTCGTCCAGCCTGCCGCAGCAACTGCTGCATCACCCAGTGGCATGCACCCGATTTCAGGCAGTCAAGGCTCCACCACCTCAGCCGAAGGGAGCTGTCATTCCCATCATCTGCTGGTCCTGATGCTCCTGCTCCTTCTACTCCTCGTCAGTCATTCCGTCTGAAATCGATCATCAAGGAAAAAGACTGGCACTCACAAAAGTAAATGCAATGCTTGTTTTTTATTGCCACATAGAGGAAGCAAATGTGATGCGTTTCGACTCAACAATTGAGTCTTTGTCAAACAAGTAATTGTACAACTAACGAGATTTAAATAGCCCGCCGGACCTGACATTTATCGTGGTAGGATTTTGTTACTACCTATATCAGCCCTAACTATAGTATCTCTGATATTTTTTGATCTCTTGTAGCATACCAGTGGTAAATTCTGGAATTCTTGTATTGTTGGGTATGCCTTCTTCATAATGCCCCAATGTTTGTTAATGACACTTCTGAATTTATCAATCCAAGGGTGATACTTCACTACAAAAGGGATTTGCCTTTTGCCTCATAGAAAAAAGTGTTATCATATCATTGATTCTAGTCTCCCTAATATTGGCGTTCCGAGACTATTCTGTCTACACACTGAAACTGTAAGTAAGGCAAAGATTTTTTTACAGCGGGCGGATGATTGCTTGTAAATTGTAGGAGACTATTTCTATTGGTTTCCTTGACGTACAAATCAGTCTGTATATAACCTCCCTCATCTTTAATAATCCAGGTATCAAAAAAATGTATTATTTTGTTATCCCAATGTATGGTAAATTGGAGTTCCTTCCATATAGAGTTTAAATAAATGGAAAAATCCAGCAAGGATTGAATGCCGCCCCACCATACGCAAAAGATATCATCGATAAAGCGACGCCACAAGGTTCAATGTTTTTTGTAAGATTCATTGCTGTAAATATACCGGCATTTATTTTCAAACCAGGCCATATACCAATTTGAGCTTAATAGTTTTTTTGTGAATTGTTCACTTATTATATTTTATTTTAGTCTATACTATTTTTGTATTCATTTCACAGAATATGTGATGGACATTAAAATCCCTTACATATTTCCTCAGGTCTTTATGATTATATACTATATTACTAACAATTAATTACGTCTTGTGCCTTTACATTAGACATTTATATTAGATGTTTGCAACATCATTAATATCTATATCAATCTAATTGGTTCATATTTGTTGTTACCTGCATGTAACCTAGTGTATTCCCGCATGTAATCGTAGCCCGTATAGTTATTTCCTTTGTTTATGTGTTTCATTGACAACCTGACGTCACGGCTGGTGGTGTCAGGTCCGGCAGGCTATTTACATCCCGTTAGTTGTACACTTACTTGTTTGACAAAGACTTGATTGTTGAGTCAAAACGCGTCACATTTGCTTCCTCTATGTGGCAATAAAAAACAAGGATCGCATCTACTTTTGTGAGTGCCGGTCTTTTTCCTTCATACATTGTAAAGATGAATCAGGCATAGATCAGCCAGGATTTCCACCCACCAATGCCTGATGCATCTGTTTAGATAATCCATGCCACCTCAACCAAACCTTGAAAAAAGAGACCCTTTTCTTCTGCCTACCTGTCTCAGCTACTACTCTGATGCTGCCAACCGCCTGATGCCACACATCTGATGCCAAGTGCTCTTTCTTTCCTCACCTTCGTCAGCGGGTACTGGAATTGCCACCCTCCGCCCCAACCTGTCACCGGGTCTCTTTGTGGTCTCCTGATGGTGCTTCTGCCTTATCCACACTATGTCACCTTGCCACTCTGTGGTATCCTGATGCTGCTGCCATATCCACACTATGTCACAATGCCACTCTGTGTTATCCCCCTAATGCTAATGCTGCCGCCAACTCCAGACTCTGTCATTGTGCCACTCGGTGGCCTTCTCCTGATGCTGCCAACTCCAGACTTGGTCATTGTGCCACTTGGTGGCCTCCTCATACTGCTGCCACATCCAGATTATGTCATTGTGCCACTTGGTGAACTTCTCCTGATGCTGCCAACTTCATACTCTGTCATTGTGCCACTCTGTGGCCTTCTCCTGATGCTGCTGCTGCCGTATCCACACTATGTCACCTTGCCACTCTGTAGCCTTCTCCTGATGCTGCTGCTGCCGCCACCTCCAGACTCGGCCATTGTGCCACTCGGTGGTCTCCTCATACTGTCGCTAACTCCAGACTAGGTCATTGTGCCACACGCTGGCCTTCTCCTGATGATGCAAACTCCATACTCTGTCATTGTGCCACTTAGTGGCCTCCTCATACTGCTGCCAACTCCAGATTCTGTCATTGTGCCACTCGGTGGTCTCCTCATACTGCCGCTAACTCCAGACTAGGTCATTGTGTCACAGAGTGGCCTTCTCCTGATTTTGCTGCTTCTGCTGCCACCACCTCCAAACTAGGTCATTGAGCCACTTGGTGGCCCCCTCACACTGCCGCCAATTCCAGACTCTGTCATTGTACAACTCGGTGGCCTTCTCCTGTTGATGCTGCTGCTTCTGCCACCTCCAAACTAGGTCATTGTGCCACTCGGTTACCTCCTGGGATGTCGAATAGGTTCTGTGGAGCTTGGGGGGCGCAGAAGAAGAGGCGGTAGCAGTGGAAAATAAGGAGTCAGCCGAGGAGGAGACGGAGGATGGAGTAGGAGGAGAAGAAAAGGCAGGCCTGCATGAAATCCTTAGTGGTAACACCAAATCCACACAGGAGCCACGGGTTTCATGCTTGACGGCCGTCAGAAGGTTCACCCAGTGGGTAGTAAAAGTTATGTACCTTCCCTGCTCCTACTTGCTAGACCACATCTGTGGTCAGATGTATCTTGGCACCAACACTGTGTGCCAGAGATATATTTACTTGCCATTGAGCGTCGCCATATAGCTTTTGCATGCCCTTCTGGGAGATATATTTCTTTCCAGGGACCTTCCATTGCGGTGTGCCAATGGTCACAAATTTTCTAAAGGCCTCCGAGTCAACAAGTTTATATGGCAGTAGTTGGCGGGCTAGCGGTTCCGACAAGCCAGAGGTCAACCGTTGGGCAAGAAGGTTATCTGGCGTCATCAACTTTTTACGCTCAAACATTTGGACCACGACGCCTGCCTTCTGCCAGATGAATGGCACGGTGGAAGTTGGAGGGCAAATGGGAGGAGAGAGGAAAAGGAGAAGAGCCAGGAAATGGAGCACCGGGAGTGTGGTTTTGTGGGCTTTGACGGCGTTGCTCCAACTTGGCTCGGTAATGGGAGGCAAGATGCCTTCTTAAGGCGGTCATCCTTAGGTGAGTGTTGGGCTTACCGCGACTTATGCATTGACAGCACAGGCTGCAGATGGCAACACTATTGTCAGCAGCAGACACAATAAAAATAGCCCACACGACGGAGCCATGTGCCGGCATCCTGGGAGCGCCAGAAGTGACCGTGCATGGTGGATGGCTCGCTCCAGATACATTAGCAGTCAGATTTTTGCCTCCTGTGCACTGCGAGTTCTGCCTGCTTCTCATCCTTCTCCTCCCTATCTGCTGCTCCGTCTCTCCCTCTGAACTCCCCTCCTCTTCCTCTCTTGTGGGCACCCACGTGACACGCGTCATCATCGTCACCTTCACCACCACTGACATTTGAGATCTCGGAGTAGGCAGCAACAGCGGGGACCTCCCTCCTTGGGCTGATCTGGGTACTGTCATCAGACCGCTGGGTGGCGGCCGTTGCTACCTCCTATTCCTCATCCGATGTCAAGAATGGCTGCACATCGGTAAGGTCTGGGAATGGATGGGAAAATAATTTCTCAAGTGGAGGGGTTATGGTAGTGGTGGTATATTTGGGGGTGCACACAGCAGAGAGTGAGGAGGGTGCATATACAGAGGATGAGGAGGGTGCAGAAAAGGAAGGCTTAGTGAGCCTCAACGCCTTCTTCAACTTCCCACTTAGGCTCCGCCTGGTGCACCTGCCCGACCCCTACCACCCCTGCAGAATGGCCTGCCTCTTCCTTTGCCTGTCATTTTCAAAATGACCCTGTGTCTAAGTCCCTAGAGAAGAGCAGTATTTGTGGAAGCGGGTATTTTGCAGGCTTCAATCATTATTTGGTGGAAACAGGTATATCAAGCCAGTAACCACCCCAACTGAGGGGGCACACTAATGGGGGTATTACTATTACTGAGGGGGCACTAATGGGGCATTACTATTACTGGGTGCATTACTATTACTGGTGCTAATGGGGGCTTTAATATTCCTGGGGAGACGCAGTATGACAGCGACTTCACACCCCATGTTAAGCCACACCACCCCCTTTGGGGTGTGGCTTAACTTGCCCGGTATTTTTTGTTGTGAAAGGTGGCAACATACACACACACACAGGGGGGAGGATAGTGACCACTGCGCTCCACCCTTACCCCTGGCCCTGCCTACTTGCCTCACGAGTCCTGATGACAGGGGACAACTGGACGGCAGGTATCCAACAAACGCCAGGAACCTAAATTAACAGGCAACCTGTGGCCAGCAGGCTGCCTGTATTTATAGTGGGGAGTGAGGCCATGTCACATGACCGACAGACCGACCAGTCGAGCACCGAGTGATCAGCTCGGCGCTCAAGGCAGACCTAGGAGCAGGGAGCCTCCCAGCTAGCAAAGCTGCCCTGGGAATGAGGTCAAACACAGATCCTCGCTCCCGAAGCTAAGCAGCAGGTCTGCGGCTGATGGGAGACCGAGTGCGCCTTCGGCACCCTGTTACACTTTACTAATACAGTAATATAAAGACAACAATTTGAAGGTGCACCAAAGATCTTATACCCTGGGCCCACAGTCACTGTCCCTGTCCGGTTGGACAGACGTATAGTGATGGCGTGCACAGCAGAGCCTGCAAGTCGATGCTGTGCCGCAAAAGAGAACAAACCTAGCTGATGGCAAACACAGCAGAGCCTGCAAGTCAATACTGTGCAGCAGAACAATTCGGTAAAGCCTGCCAAGCATGTCAGTCCTAACTAACTAAATAACTAATTGCAGGCCTAGACTTAGTCTCTGATGCTTCAGGCGCCACTAGTATACTGTGATGAGTAAACAGATTTACTGACCTGTGTCTGTTCTGTCAGAGAATGCCTCTTAACCAAGATGGCCACCAGTCCTTTATCGCACACGCAGCCTTGCTTGGTAGATAGACTTCTGTCCAAACACTGTAGCAGTCCTCCTGAAACGATCTCTCTTCCTAAGGGCTGGATCTAGGTGAGGGACAACAACTAGTCCCCCTCCACTGCTTCCCAAATCACTCCAGGACACTCGGCAACCAAGATGAAACCGGATTCAGTCTCACACAAAAAATCCTTTCCAGCATGTCAGCTCTCTCTCACACATCCTAGTTCTTCTTCTAGCAGTAGCAGCATGAGTCATTCTCTACTTTGCATAGTTAAATCTAGCAGTCACTTAGCTGTAACAGAGAACCAGTGGCCCCCTGTGACCAAAATGCAAAATGACAATCTAAAAGTTTAACTATGCACCAGCATTATACAGGAAGAGCTGTTCCACAATCTCACAGTAGCAGCAGCAGCATCAGTAGTAGTCGACCGAGTGTCACAATGACAGAGTCTGGGGTTGGGAGCAGCATGAGGAGGCCACCGAGTGGCACATTGGCAGCAGAATAAGGAGGCCACCGAGTAGCACAATGACCGAGTCTAGAGGTTGCGGCAGCAGCAGCATCAGGAGAAGGCCACCGAGTGGTACAATGACCGAGTCTGGAGTTGACAGCAGCATGAGGTGGCCACCGAGTGGGAAAATCTCACGAGTTCCCAGTCATCATAGATGGGAAGGAGGACATCCTGTGGAGCACGGAGATGGAGAGGGTCTTCGGATTCCCCCTGCACTATACGGACATCTCAGAAATGAACCGCTGCTCCCAACAGCAGCTGCTGGGAAGGTTATGGAACGTCCCGGTCATCCGGCATCTATTCGCCCCACTAAAGGATTATTTTGAAAGTGTGTTAAAGCCACGCGGGGCCCCCACGTTGAAGATTTATCATAGAGACATCAAAGAGATTTTACTGCATATAAGTACATCGCTGAACGCTGAATAAATTTAGTTAAATACGTCACTAAAATTGTATCACCTATAACGGCAACAGTGAAGGCTGAATAAATTTTGTTTTTCGATCAAAATATGTCAATAAAGATTTTACAACATATAACTGCAGCGCTGAACGCTGAATAAAATTAGTTTTTTGACTGAAATACGTCCCAAAAGGTTTTACCACATATAACTGCAGCGCTCAACGCTGAATAAAATTTGTTTTTCAACCAAAATGCGCCAATAAAGATTTTACCTCATGTAACTGCAGCGTTGAACGCTGAATACAATTTGTTTTTCGACCGAAATACAACCCAAAAGGTTTTACCACATATAACTGCAGCGCTGAACGCTGAATAAAATTAGTTTTTCGACAAAAAAAATACGTCACTAAAGGTTTTACCACAAATAACTGCAAAAGAGAACGCTGAATATATTCTCTTTTTCTACTGAAATAATAATAACTGCAGAACTGAAATGCATATATACTTTTTGTTTTTGTTCTGAAATATACCACTAAACTTTTTCACCACAAATAAATGTGAAGTGCGTATATATATTTTTTTCCTTTTTGTACTGAAATAGGCCACTAATCTCTTTCACCACAAATAAATGCAACAGTGAAGTGTGTATATTTTTTCCTTTTTGTACTGAAATAGGCCACTGCAATTTGAATAATGTTTCCCTGCACTTGTAAATCGCTTTTTTTTTCACAATGAGGTTTTTCTAGCACTGTCCCTAGTGACTTCAGACGTCTCTGCCTGCACTAAGATGCTGTGAAATGATTCCTCACTATCATTTCCCTGCAATGTGAATAATGTTTCTCTGCACTTATAAATATTTTTTTTTACAATGAGGTTTTCAGTACAACTCTCCCTAGCGCCTGTGCAATGTCTGTCTCTGCACTCAGAACGCTGGAAAATGTCTGAATCCAAGATGGCCGCAGTATTGATAGTACATCACAGTGACATCACAGGGCTGGATGGCTGCTGATTGGCTGCATGCATTGCATTATCGGTCATCCCACCTTCACAGAGTTCCTTGCCCCATGTCCTCACACGTGTAGCTGCCATTTTAGCCGCCATGTTAGGAAAAATTGTGATTCGTTACCACGAAGCGCGAGGAAATTTGCATTCTTTGGCCTCCTCATACTGCTGCCACCTCAAGACTCTGTCATTGTGCCACTTGGTGGTCTCCTCATACTGTTGCCAAATCCAGACTCAGTCATTGTGACACTCTGTGGCCCGCTCATAATGTTCCACCTCCAGACCCTGTCATTGGGCCACTCTGTGGTCTCCTCATGCTGCTTGAACCTCACCACTATGTCATAGGTCCACTCTGTGAAATTATTATGCTGTTCCCACCCTCCCCACTTTGTAAGACCGTGAACCGGGGAGGGACCCCCAGGATACAGCGAAGTCACGGAACAGGGAAAGCGACACTGACACCAGTTTTATATGCAAGAACAGAAACTTTACTTTGGAAATAGTAATAACCCAAGTACAAACATAAACACAGTAATACCCCAGGCCCACAGTCACCGTCCCTGTCCAAGGGACAGGCCTAGCCCATTAGCGCACACAGCAGAGCCTACAAGTTGTGTTGTGCCGTTATAGAGGACACACCTAACCGGTGGCAGACGCAGCAGAGCCTGCAAGTCAATTACTGCTCTGTAGTCCAGTACAGTAAGGCCTAACAAAAGATATAACCCTACCTATCTAACTAATACAAGGTTTAGGCTAATCTCTGTTACTTCAGGCGTCACACAGTATCTTATAATCAGTAACCAGGTGTACTGACCTGTGTCCGTTCTGGGCCCAAGGATGCCGTTTACCCGGGATGATCAATAACCTCTCAGCAACCGTGCGGCCCTGATTTAGATTTGAATCAACGGCACCCTGTTGGAAGCCTTTGATATTAGAATTGCACCAGACAGGGATGCCTTCTATCCCCAACATTATTCTTCTTAGTGATGGAGATTATTCTACAGGCAATTAGAGAGAATTACAACATAGAGTGACTATGTATAGATAATAAGACCCATAAATGTGCCGCATTTGCACATGACCTCTTGATACTACTATCAAACCCAGAGAAGGCGTTCCCACAGTTAATGGATCTGTTTGAGCATTTGTCAATTACTATAAGTCAGAAGCCCATAACATCACACTGCCCAAAATTCCAAGTGGCGGGGCTCTGGGGACTACGCCTCCACAACCAATGGACGAATTAACGAAAGGCATTATCCTTGCCAGTCTATATCAGCTAGTGCACCTTTGCTCTCCACACCATCCAAGGTAATGTCGGCAGCCTTGATTCTCTACCTACTCTACCCCAACAAACATCAAAACCATAGTTTCTGGCAGAAACTCAAGGAAATGACTCTAGATGATTTCATTACAGATACTAACTCTGAGGACAGATTGGAGGCTTTTTTCTCCAACCACATACCAGAAGGGAATGTTTTAGATAGAAGTGAGCTCTTCCAGGCTGGCAGAACTCTAAAGGCAAGGTACCCCCAACTACAGAATAAGAACTGGTGGGATAGTACAAGGTGACTCCGTCCCCAAACATGCAATCTCCCTTTTCTACCAACACGTGCTGTCTCTTCAATGCCAAGGAACGCCGTCCTGTATTAGGGGATGGGAAAAGAACTTGGGCAGGTCCTTCACAGAGGCAGAAATCCGCCAAATTCCCAAATGGTCGCATGGGTACTCCAGGTGCGTGCACATTCAAGAACACTTGTACAAGACCATGATGAGATGGTATAAAGACCCCCAAAACTATTCCAAATGGATTTGAGTGTGTCGGACACATGTTGGAGATATGGCTTATATCTCCTGAGCCTTATTCTGTGGTCGCGAACAATTATTCAGGGGTACTTGACACATGTGGATAGTCAAATTAACAATATCTGTAATACCACCATCAAGCTGCTACCTGAATCGGTCCTCTTGTGATTGTCATCTCCAACCTGGACACAAGGTAGAACAGACTTTCCTACCATGTTGGTCCAGGCTGCAAGACTGCTTATTCCCATTAGGTGGTTAAACAGCACACCAACCACCATTGACGTGTGGCATACAAAAGTTGACTAAATTTGTTTAATGGAAGAGTTAGCTAGCTGGGAATCCAGGAATCACCCCAAGTTTCTTAAAATATGGGGCCCGTGGAGAGAACAAAGAGGGGCTTGTAGAGAGGGGTCTTCCCCAGGAGACAGGGCAACTGGAGGACCCTTGTGACCAAGGGTATTTTTCTTTTTATTTCTTTATTTCGTCACTTTGCTATGCTACTAACACCACCACAAGATCTGTGATAGTGATCGCTATTAATGCCTCTTTGTCGCCGACTTTGCTTACAAACAAAACAATCTTAAAATTATTAACCATGTATTTCTGAGATGTATTTCTTATGCAATATAATGCTTCCAGAGCTTTGTATCCTTTGTATTTTCCCTCACAACCTCTTCCCCCCCCCCACTTTCTCCTCACCCACTTCCCCCCTGATTCCACTCCGGATCCCTTGTCCACCTTGTCGCATTTGTATACCGGAATCTGATGAACAGTTATCCTTTTTATGCTGTAAACCTATTGTACACTTTCTTTGTGTATTGTTCAATAAAAATATATTTTAGTAAAAAAAAATATAGGTGCAAAAATTCAGATATAATTTTCCCTCTTCACAGAATCATTAAGCGTGGCTCATTTCTTCTTTGTGTACCATGATGACTTGTTGGAATTGGCTCTACTCCAAGCTCTTCAGATACTTTACTCTTGGCAAAATTTAATCAGAGTCCAAAAATATTCATCCGCTAATGCATGTCAAACAGGAAATTTAAGCATTTCACAGTTGAAACATGACTAAAAATATAAGCAACCCATTAATGCAGTTAGGCAAGGGATTGGATTTTGTGAATACTGTAGACAGAACTCCTGACTTTCTATCTCGCTTTTGTTTGCCTGTCCTTAGCATTCACAGAAACTCCAATTTTACATTTTATTTGCTAGATGCCTGGATACACATATATAGAAGCAGAGATCAACTTACAATCAGCAGCTACTTGAAAGCTTTTATGGCACAGCTCCCATAGAAATATGTGTGCAGAAGCAGAGACAGCAAGACTATTATGGGTCTAATGGACAACAATATACAAACCAAAGATGCAGAACATCTGGGGCTCTTGGTGATAGGGAATAACTCTCCATCCATGGGTGGACTGGCCATAGATCCTACAGGGAAATTTCCAGGTGGGCCAATGCATAATAATCTAATGCTCTCACCGGCAAATAATACTGTGAGCATCAGGTACTCATGTACCCAGCCAGGGCTGCAGCTGTCCTCCTGAATTCATTTGTATGGATGTCCTCAGGACATGGATACAGTTTAAAACTGCAGTAGGGAATGGTTGCCGATGGCTTCATATCTTATTTAGAGACAACTGTAGGAGTACAGACCAGCTACTGATGACCACCACAGAGGGACAGCATCTGGGGCAATACCTAGTGCTATACTGTGGTATTTAGTTCTGCTGGTGCAATATTTTGTGCTGCACTATGGCATTGCTGAACCCTTCTACTTGTGTCAGCCCCATCCACTTTCAACATGGGTGCCACTTTTAGTTTTTTTCCAGGGCTACTTTTAGTTCACATTCCGACCCTGCCCCATCCTGTGGCTAGTCAAGACCATCTATAATCCCCAAACAACCGCCCGCCCACCCACCCAGTCATGTAAAAATATGGGGGAACATTTATTAAGACCGGCGTTTTGAATGCTGGTCTTAATATGGCCCTGCACTGGTGGTGGATCAGCTGCAGTTATGTAAAGGCGCAGGCAAATCCACGCCACTTCTAAATTTGCTATTTTACATAAAACAGGTATAGAAAATGGTAAATGAGACGGGTCTACTGTCCCACCCTCTTTCCCGCCCATGCCATGCCCACTTTTTTTAGACCTGGTGTGGCGGGGAAAAGTCACAGATTTGTGCCACAATCTGCTCCAGAAATATGCCTAACATTAGTGTATTTCTATTTAATGAATGGCCCTCAAAGTGCTTACTAGCTGTGTACAGGAAGAGGAGTCAAAAGTTTACTTTATAGTATGTCACCTGGGCCTTGTATGCTCTGTTAGTGTCCCTCACAGTAGTGGTGATCCCATAGTGCCCCACATGGTAGTTATGCCCCTTTAGTTCCCCCCTTATGGTAGTGATGGTCTCTTAGTGCCCTACAGCAGTGAATCCCCTTTAATATTAATACAATTTAAAAATAATATTTACCTAGCCCTATTCCGGATTAATGAAACACATTGTGCTCTCCCTAAGAACAGATGTGATGCAGCAACATTATTACTGTATGTGTGTATACTGGCAGGTGATGCACGGATCTGATGGCCTAAGCTCCCTGCTAAAGTGGGCAAGAGCCAGGTAATTAGATATTCTTGATCTTACTTTTAATAGGTTGTTATAGCAACACGTTTCGAGGCCATATCTGGGGCCCCCTATGGCGGTAGTTCCTCTCCCAGGGGTACTCTTTCCCCTCGTGGAGAAGTCAACTGTCATGGGGCAATGCTTTCTAGGAAAATGTAAATAGGAGGAAAACTGTCTCTCTCATGTCACCTGCAGATACGTAGGTACCACAAAAGTCAATAACTGACTCACTACAAGAGACTTTCACCCTGCATCCATAGTTGTATATAAGTGGTCAGACATTGGGGTTAATAATAATGGATATCAATAAACCGATACCAGCCAATACTGGGTCAACATTGGCTTTATGGCTCAATGTTTATGTGTTAACCATGAGTATAGGATAATTATCTGACCTGACTTCACCATAAACATGGGCCAAGTGTACGAGTCAGCCAAAGGGGCATTTTATTTCTTTGTGATCCGGTAATTTAATCTTATGTTGGATCTGTTTGCCCCGATGGCAGAGGTCTGGGTAAAGTCTTCTCCTCATCATATCGAAAAGATTGCTAACAGATTACCCAAACATTGCTGTGGTCCGCCAACGTGTGTTTTCTGTCTTAATCCAGCTATATTTGAGAGAGTCTATAAAGGAGTCTAGAAATATTACGTGATGATAATATAATGAGATACTGAAATGTTCCCAATAAGGTTTAAGTGCCCAGTATATGGGCCAACAAAGTTGCAGATATGGAGAAATAAAATAATAGGTAACTCATAAGTTAATAACCCTATGTTCAAATGAAAACTTCATACATCCTTTATCATCCTTTACTATGCGTGACTTCTAGAGATGAGCAAAATATAAAAAAATTCTGCTACTTCGCAGAATTTTACAAAAAAATCACGAAGCACATTTCTTTGTAAGTAGTAGGTGCAATGACAGGGAGCAGCAATTGCGCTGCTCTCTGTCATTGTACCCTTCAGATGCTGCGTTCATACGATAATCCGGTGTAAATTAATAAATCATATTTACCTCATCCATTTGCTTGCAACGGGCTGGCCGCAGTCATCTTGCTTAAAGATCTAGTGTATGTCTAGTCATCACGTTGGATGGTGTCGTCACCGCGCATGGGATTTTGTAAAATCTTCAATCAAGATGGTGGCGGCTAATTCAAATGAATGAGTTAAGTATGATTTTTTTGTTTTTTGCTTTTACACTATTTCATGGAAAATCGATTTGTTACCACGAAGCATCAGGAAATTCGGCTTTGTGGCAAATCAAATTTTCCCTGAAATTCAGATTGAAGTCCACGATTCGCAACACAAGTGACTACCGTAAATTACTTTTGGCTCGTACACAGACTTAGGGTCCATTCACACGTCCGCAACAGTTTTGCGGTCTGCAAACTGCAGATCCGTAAAACACGGACACCGACAGGAATATGACATCTTCTATTTTTTTGCGGGGCCACTGAACGGAAGTGCAATGGGGCCCCATTAAAAATGAATGGGTCTGCACCCGTTCTGCAAAATTGTGGAATGGATGCAGACCCACTTTGCGGACGTGTAAATGGACCCTTATTATAAATATATGTATTATAAATCCATAGCATGGCTCTAATGGAAGTCCATTGGCCAAGAATCTATGAAAAAAAATCATGACATAAGCTAACACATGCCACATTATGGAGCTTTCGATTAAGCTTTCCTTAGGCACCCTGTAGCAGTACCCTCAGGAGTTATGGTAGAAGGTTCAGAAATTGAAGCTCTTGGCGAAATCTGTAGCAGTAGCCCCAGTCTGTGTGTTTCTTTTTATTCAGGTATCCTTGAGCCTCCACAGGCACCAGGGCCTGGGTGTGACTACTATTAAACTGTATTGAAAGGGTATTTTTAAGTACTGATTTCTGTCCTATTTAATTTTGTTTCTTTTATATTACTTTTAGTATTCTATGTAAGGATATTCCTTGTAATTCCTTGTAATGTAGTACCCATCCCCCATTGTGCTGATAAGACTACATTCCTAATTAGTAGTCCCAGATACACATCTCAGAACACGCTTGATGCACACCGCAGGCGGGGCCGAGGGATATGACTCTGGTTATATACATAGATTAGTAGGGACTCCACTTGAAATTTCATCCTAGGTAGGATGTAAGTATTGATTTGCACTCAAATGTCCATCATGTGTTATAATGTGGTAGACAGCCATGTGTTATAGCATGACCCTCCGGATCCCTACCCCATATTGCATATTTAGGCTAGTGATGTTTATTTACTTTTTATAATTTTTTATTAGATTTTTCTGTGTTATCTTATATTTAATATATTTATTTACTAGCCTGCAAAAGCTTATTTATTCTCAAATCTTTTAAATTCATGTTACATAAACAAAACAAAAGGGCAGCATGTAGGGCTTACAAAAGCTAAATAAATAATTTTTAGCAATACAAAAAACATTTTCAAGTATGCAAATTAGATGTTCTTCACAGGAAGGCCCTCTATTCCCTAGTTGATTGACTGGGACATCTGTACACTGCTCTCACCTGACCCCTTAATTTTTTGCCAGAAACTCGGTGCATGTCCAGTACAGTTCTTCTCTCCAGGGACAGTAGCAAGATACTGGACTGAGCATGTGCCAAAATTTCAGGGAAAGATGAAAGCAGTATACAGATGTCTGGCCTGTCAATCAACTAGGCAAAGGAGGGGCTTACTGTGAAGTGCGACTGGGCTTGGTGCACAAGGTGCTAGGTTTATTTGCATATTTGAATAAAAGTGTATTTTGTTTTTTATAAATGCAGTACTGGATTTCAAAAGGAAAGGCAATTCATTAGTCACTAGAGTTGAGTAAATTGTTTCTAAGTTTCAGAAATTTTACCCAAATTTTTCTAAAAGTTCCAATTCTACCAAGTTTGCGTTATGTGGGATTTGATTTGGGAGAATCATAAAGAGACAGACAGACTTTTCAGGCGATCAGAACACTTTCAATTCAGGTATAAATGATCCCTATCCCAATCAAATTGGACAATTGATTTTGCCAAATTGGACCCAAAATGAATTTGATGAAATTTTCACAGTTAGCCACTGCTTGCCACTTTGCATAGTTTAGTATCCAAAAACAAGCTTAAAGTCTCCCTTTAAGGTCTATATATGACATAATAATGCGTTATAATTGATTTTTAACAATTTTACACAACATAGGAAATTTACCGTTCAAATTCAAAAAATTGCATCCCAAATGATTGACCAAGCCCTATTAGTGGCACGGAGCATGGTTAATCGGATTTCCTAATGGCCAGTGACAACATCAAAGGCTCTTTTATCAGGGAGCTGACCATTTTGGTCAGCTTATCAGCTCTGTCTTAATTAATATGTCAAGCAACAGCCTATTTGAAGGTAGCAGAGCTTGGAGGAGTAATTTACCAGCCGAATGTGATTTTCGCCAAGGTTTTGTAAACATATCACAACCAGATCTGCTCGTGAAATAACCTTGCTTTCTGCTTTGATCACGCTGACTTTGAAACAATCAGAAAATTCATGCAACAATTAACAAGGCTTAATCACTGACAAACCTCCTGAGAGACGTCTCTGCAATAAAATCGGCATATTAAAGATAGGGGAAAAAAAATAATAATTGCAGGTGCAACTAAACATGATTAATGATCAGACAACAGCATCAACACAAGCCGAATATTAATCAGGTTTGGACTTTAGCAATAAGCAGGTAATTACGTTGTTGTCGGCGCCTCTCTTTGGATGTCCCTAGAGGGCAGCGCATCGCCCACCGAGCCATGTTAACGGGCTGTGCCAACAAACAGAACACGCTGTGCTGATACATTGTATAACATGTTCTTCCTTCTAATTAGGTGATAGCTTGAAAAGCCGCTGATCGGGAGATCTGTGCAGACATGGCAATTATGGAGCCGGAGGTCTACGTTTTTAGAGTTTTCAAGAGACAGAGGAGACAGAGGCATTCGACTGTAGGGCTGTAGACTTACATCTTCCAAACAATTAATGAAAGAGTGTTGCTAGTTATAGATGTAGCAGACCTAGTTTGCAGCGGACCAGACCGCAAGGGCAACACGTGAGGTTACGGTGAGCCGATAGGGGTAGTAGTAGTTTGTACTCAGGGTTAGCAGAGCCTCCCTGGGCCACGTACAGTGAAGGGGAAGACAGCACAAAATCTTTCGGGGCTCTCTCTATTGCAGGGAACACCAGCCAGATGGTGGTTGAGGTGCCCTTGATGGTAATGGGTATTTAAGATGCTTTGGTGGTTGGGGCCCTGTGTTGTTCGTGATGCCAGCACCGTAAGGTGCAAATGTTGAGGGTAGTAGAAAAGATGAGGAGTCAGTTGCAGTAGAAACAGTTGAACATTTACTTAAATCAAATGTCTCAAGACCGTTGGTACAATTCATCAGTAAAGTGCGCTTATATGGCATAAAGGAGGATTCAGAAATTAGTTTAGCTGTAATCCTTACAACAGGTCTGGCAAATGTCAGTTGAGTTTTCCTAATGCTGTTACTTTATAGGCAAGACAAAAGTTCTCTACTTAGATAGTTCTACTTTAAGTCCAATCTCTAGCACTCAGGTACTGAATATAATGGTTACCTTATTTTATATTGAGCAATCCAATAAGGGCGTTCTCCCTCGTGGCAGGCAAACTCTCTGCTACATTATATTATGCATGATGCCCTCCTAAAATATTAAGGTTTACTATGTCCCGGGAGGCATTTAGTGAAAAATGGATAAATATGGCATTTAATCATCCAGTCATGTCCAGGTATCTTTAAGTTCCTCCTGGTCATTGATGCTTGTGAAGTCACTTGGCTAGGCTCTAATCTTCACTAGACTTGCTTTATATTCGTACATAGACTCACTTGTCTGTGCTGGGCTGCTGTGACTACTTGGTCTGTTCTCTCCAGGCTTGATCAGGGCCCAGAGGAAAGAAAGGCAGCTACAACTTGGACTGAGCCTGCTCTGCTCCTCCATACACTTCCTTCTCCTCTCTCACTGAAAATTCACTGACTGAACAACTACTTCCTTTCTGTTCTAGCTAAGTGATGACAGCACCACCTAGGAAAGTATAGATGTAATGACAATGCAAGCCTGAAGATAGGAAGTACAATACATTAAATACATATACAGAAACACACATAAGTGGGACACTTCAAGTTTGTAATTTAAAGGGGTTCTGTTCTGCCAGCATCTCTGCAGTCTACAGCATGTGTCTCACACTGCAACCTTAAAAGAGTTTTCCGAAACATTTTTAGTGAGCCTCTGGAAAGGTCATCAGTATCTGATCAGTGGGCGTCTGACACCTAGCTGTTTGATAAGGCACCAGTGCTCGTAGTAGGCCATGTGACGTCATGTTCATCTGTCACATGGCCTAGACACAGCTCAGCCCCACTGAAGTGAATGGGGCTGAGCGCAATACTAAGCATGGTCACTATCAAATGGACAGTGCTGTGCTTAGTGAACAGAGAGAAGGCCATGGCACCGGTGCCTACTCAAACTACTTATTAGTGGGGGTCCCGCGTGTTGGACCACCACTGATCAGATCCTGAGGATAGGTCATCAGTAAAACTATCCTGGCAAACCCCTTTAAATTAAATGGTTTCAAAAAATGTTTGGAAATTTTCTTTAAAATTCTGTGTTTTACAGCTCCTCTACTACTCCCCCTAAAAATGTTTTGACGACTGAGTGTTACCATTCATACACAGCACTGTCAGCACTGACAAGAGTCTAGAGGGCTTTATGATAACATTTATTTGTCCATTTATTCTTTCCTTTCCAGGAGGAATAATGCAGAAATTTTACAATGTGCACTAGAAATGCTGCTGCGCTACATGGGGAATGCAGATATTTCCTTAAACAGACTTGTCAGGAAAGCTGACGGGTCCTCATTAAAACGAAATCCCAGTCCAAACCTAAAATGTAACTATGCATTAGGCCTCTTGCACATGGACGCTTTTTGTGGTCTCCAATGCACGGGCCACATCTGTTCGGCATCCGCTACAGATCCAGACCCATTCAACTTGAATGGGTCCGTGAACCGTCCACACTGAAAAAAGTAAAACAAGTTATATTTTTTTGCGGTGCAGAGGCATGGACAGAAACACCAGGGAAGCAGTCCATAGTGCTTCCGTGGGGTTCCGTGTCTTCTTTCCGCTCTGCAGCTCTGGATTGCGGACTCATTCAAGTGAACGGGCTGTTGCGCTGTTTGCGGGCCGCAATACAGGCCACAGCCAACAATGTCCGTGTGCACGAGGCCTTGCACATACATCCCCTAGAGCTGATGCAATCAACACTTTAAACAAATCCCTCCCAAGACAAACAACATCCGGGCTGTGTTTAGCGGACTACGCAGCTATGGGGCCCATGGAAGAAAGGAGCCTGGCCTTGTACAAAAAGCACCCCACCTAATTCCACTTAGTTCTGGCTCTTGTCATGTCAGGGGCTCAGACTCTGCTTTCTTTCTGGCTCCTTCCTCAATGACTGGGATGAGGGACCATTTTATGAGGCCATAACCAATAGTGGACAGTAATCTCTTCCTTACTTTTCAAAAAAAGAGGTTCTGCAGCATCCACACCTCAAATTCTGTGAGTTTGGAACAACACAGATAAAAAAAAAATAATCAGCAGCCAAATCAAACCAAAAACGAGAAGTATAAAATGTACTGTAAAAGTTAAAATCAAGACGTCCATGAGGATGGCACATCCTTTGGCTTCTTCCTTCTGACCCAATTGAGAAAATTCTTTCAAAAATGGAAAACTTTGATAAGGGACTCCAGCTTTATGGCCAAGAAATCAACTATCATGATACAGGCCAGAAGCTTCTTCAGGTCAGTTGCCTTAACCCCTTAAGGACTCAGCCCTATTTCACCTTAAGGACTTGGCCATTTTTTGCAAATCTGACCAGTGTCACTTAAAGTGCTCATAACTTTAAAACGCTTTGACTTATCCAGGCCATTCTGAGATTGTTTTCTCATCACATATTGTACTTCATGACACTGGTAAAATGAAGTCAAAAAAATTATTTTTTTTGCATAAAAAAATAACTAATTTACAAAAAATTTAGAAAAATTAGCAAATTTCAAAGTTTCAATTTCTCTACTTCTGTAATACATAGTAATACCCCCAAAAATTGTGATGACTTTACATTCCCCATATGTCTACTTCAGGTTTGAATTATTTTGGGAATGATATTTTATTTTTTGGGGATGTTACAAGGTTTAGAACTTTAGAAGCAAATATTGAAATTTTTCAGAAATTTACAAAAACCCAATTTTTAGGGACCACTACAGCTCTGAAGTCACTTTGCAAGGCTTACATAATAGAAACCACACAAAAATGACCCCATTCTATAAACTACACCCCTCAAGGTATTCAAAACTGATTTTACAAACTTTGTTAACCCTTTAGGTGTTGCACAAGAGTTATTGGCAAATGGGGATGAAATTTGAGAATTTCATTTTTTTGTCTAATTTTCCATTTTAACCCATTTTTTCCACTAACAAAGCAAGGGTTGAAAGCCAAACAAGACTGTATCTTTATTGCCCTGACTCTGCCGTTTACAGAAACACCCCATATGTGGCCGTAAACTACTGTACGGCCACACAGCAGGGCGTAGAGTGAAAGGTGCGCCGTTTGGTTTTTGAACGCCAGATTTTGCTGGACTGGTTTTTTGACACCATGTCCCATTTGAAGCCCCCTGATCCCCTAGAGTAGAAACTCCCTAAAAGTGACCCCATCTAAGAAACTACACCCCTCAAGGTATTCAAAACTGATTTTACAAACTTTGTTAACCCTTTAGATGTTGCGCAAGATTTAATGGAAAATAGAGATACAATTTCAAATTTTCACTTTTTTGACAGGTTTTCCATTTTAATATCTTTTTTCAAGTAACAAAGCAAGGGTTAACAGCCAAACAAAACTTATTATTTATGGCCCTGATTCTGTAGTTTACAGAAACACCCCATATGTGGTCGTAAACAGCTGTACGAGCACACGGCAGGGCGCAGAAGGAAAGGGATGCCATACGGTTTTTGGAAGGCAGATTTTGCTGGACTGTTTTTTTTGACACCATGTCTCATTTGAAGCCCCCCTGATGCACCCCTAGAGTAGAAACTCCAAAAAAGTGACCCCATTTTAGAAACTACGGGATAAGGTGGCAGTTTTGTTGGTACTAGTTTAGGGTACATATGATTTTTGGTTGCTCTATATTACACTTTTTGTGCGGCAAGGTAACAAGAAATAGCTTTTTTGGCACCATTTTTTTTTGTTATTTACAACATTCATCTGAAAGGTTAGATCATGTGGTAATTTTATAGAGCAGGTTGTCACGGATGTGGCGATACCTAATATGTATACTTTTTTTTTTATTTATGTAAGTTTTACACAATGATTTCATTTTTCAAACAAAAAAAGTTTTAGTGTCTCCATAGTCTAAGAGCCATAGTTTTTTCAGTTTTTGGGCGATTATCTTATGTAGGGTCTCATTTTTTTGCGGGATGAGATGGCTGTTTTATTGGCACTATTTTGGGGTGCATATGACTTTTTGATCGCTTGCTATTGCACTTTTAGTTTTTTTTACGTTGGTCACCTGAGGGGTTAACTCATGTGATATTTTTATAGAGCCGGTCGATACGGACACGGCGATACCTAATATGTATACTTTTTTGTATTTATGTAAGTTTTACACAATGATTTCATTTTTGAAACAAAAAAAATCATGTTTTAGTGTTTTCATAGTCTAAGAGCCATAGTTTTTTCAGTTTTTGGGCGATTATCTTGGGTAGGGTCTCATTTTTTGCGGGATGAGATGACGATTTGATTGACACTATTTTGGCGCACATGCGACTTTTTTGATCACTTTTATTACCTTTTTTGGGAAGTAAGGTGGGCAAAATTTCTATTTTCTCATAGTTTTTATTTTTTTTATTTTTATGGCGTTCACCGTGCGGGGAAAGTAACATGACCGCTTTATAGATCAAGTCGTTACAGACGCGGCAATACCAAGCATGTGTAGGGATTTTTTTTTTTCATTTTTAATTAGTGATAAATGTGTTTTTTTTATTTTCACTTTCTTTTCACTTTTTCTTACTTTTTTTTTTACCCAGACCCACTTGGTTCTTGAAGATCCAGTGGGTCTGATGTCTGCATAATACAGTACAGAACCCTATAGGGTTCTGTACTGTATTTTACTTACACTGAACAGATCTATGATTTTAGCATAGATCTGTTCAGCACCATGGACAGCAGGACGCCTGAGCAGGCGTCCTGTTGCCATGGGAACCTTCCCCGTCTGCCACAACTTCGCAGGGTAAGGACTGGGGCTTCGGGGGCTGCCTGGGGGCTTTCTCCCTCTCCCATCGGGGGGCTGCAAAGGCACAGCAGCCCCCGATGGGAGAGGGAGGGAGCCGCATCTTACTGTTAACTCTTTCCATACAGCGGTCCGTACGGACCGCTGTATGGAAAGGGTTAAACGGCTGACATCCATTCACAGATGTCAGCCGTTTATACCAGGGTGCCAGCAATGTGCTGGCACCCTGGTATACCCACTAGAAGCCCGCACCGCCCACAACACCCCCCCTGCACCTCCCACCAGGCTAAAATCATGCAGGGGTGCAGGGGGGGTGATACCTATATATTTGAGCCACACTAAAGTTTCTGATCGCCGCAGTCAGGGATTGCGGCGATCAGAAACAGCAGAAATCGCAACAAACCGCAGGTCTGAATTGACCTGCGGTTTGCTGCGATCGCCGATACGGGGGGGGGTCATATGACCCCCCCCAGGCGTTGTGACAGGATGCCGGCTGAATGAATTCAGCCGGCATCCTGTGCGGATTAACCCCTGGGGCGCCACAATCTCAATTTAAACTCATGACGTACCGATACGTCATGGGTCCTTAAGGACTCGGGATCCATGCCGTACCAGTACGTCATGGGTCCCTAAGGGGTTAAAAAGACATAAAAACCATGTCATTCGCCATTACACAGCTGAGAATACAACAACAATTTTACTGCTGATTCAAAAGCATCAGATGTCACGATCAGTGATGAACCCAGCATCTGAGAAGTACCGTACAATGACGGGGAGAGGCGCAAAAAAAATTGTTGACTTCGAAGCTGAATTTCCTCGCACTCTGTGGTAACAAATCTATTTTTCCTGAAATGGCAGTAAAAAAAAAAAAACATACTCACCTCATCCATTTGCTCATGAAGAGGCCATTGCGGCCATCTTGATTGAAGATACCAAGCAAAATCTCGTGCTGGGTGACGTGTGACATCATCACACCAGCCTGCTGGCTGGACGCAGAGATGACATCATGACACCTGCCCAGTGTGATGACGTCATCACGTCACCCCGCGTGAGATTTTGTGTGGTATCTTCAATCAAGATGGCCGTGATGGCCGCTCCGTGAGCAAATGGATGAGGTGAGTATGCTTTTTCTTAAAATTCACATTACCCCCTGGAAGACCTCAATTGTAGCATCGCCCAAAGCATTATTTCAAAAAGACATAGAAGTCTGATAGTAACACCTAGGACGTTGTAATCGGCACTAGCCATGTTGTTGGAGTACTCAAAACAGCGCAACGCAGCACACACATTCAGCATGGAGGCCCAGTCGTTGGTGGTGCTGTTCCGCAGAGCGACACACCCGTGCGTGCTGCAGCTGAAACTCCACTATCTCTCCAGCATGTGCAAGGTGGAGTTCTACCTTGTGGGTACGTCGTATATGAGGCAGTGAGCAGGAAGGCCGAAGTTACGCTGCAGCACAGACAGACGAGCAGCAGCAGGGTGAGAATGCCAAAAGTGTGCACAGATTGCCCGCTCTTTCTGCAGCAGCACTGACATATCGGGGTAATTTTTCAGGAACCTCTGCACCACCAAAATCAGAACATGTGCCAGGCAAGGGGTGTGCTTCAAACCGGCTAGGCCCAGAGCTGCTACGAGATTTTGCCCGTTATCACACACCACCAGGCCGGGCTTGAGGCTCAGTGGCACCAACCACTCATCGGTCTGTTGTTCCATGCCCATCCACAAATCCTGCGCGGTGTGGGGTTTTTCCTCCAAAGAGATGAGTTTCAAAACAGCATGTTGTCAATTCTCCCTGGCCGTGCTGAAGTTGGTGGTGCAGGTGTTAAGCTGACCGGATGAAGAGGCAGTATAGGAGGAAGCGAAGTAGGAGGAGGAGGCATCAGGAGGCAACGAGACATGTCCTGCAATCCTTGGTGGCGGAAGGACATGCGCCAAACTGCTATCTGCCTCAGGCCCAGCTGCCACTGCATTTACCCAGGGTGCAGTTAGGTGCACCTCACACCAAAAATGGGTATATGTCACCCACCGATCTAACAGACAGAATACCTTTATTAATTTCCCTTTCACATATGCAATGCAGGTGTACCTCACACCAGAAATGAGTATATATCACCCACCGAACTAACAGACGGATTAACTATATTAATTTCCCTGTCAAGTATGCAATGTAGGTGTGCCTCACACAAAAAATGTGGTATATGTCACTCACCGATCTAACAGACGGATTAACTGTTTTGTTTTTGTGTCAGGGGTACAAAGATGGTGCATTGCACCCACAAAAGATCGCTATAGGTCACCCACAGAATAAATAGCCAGGTGAGATTCCTAACACTTTCCCTCACTTCAGCTGCTTCTTGTCCCTGCACTACTCAGAGCTGATGGGCGGTGCTACACGTGATCCAGCTTGTATAGAGACTGGGTCACATGATGCACCGGCCAATCACAGCCATGCCATTACTAGGCATTGCTATGATTGCTTCTAAGTGCTCACAGCTTTAAAGTTTGTTGATTGGCTGCCCTGCACCCTTTCAACAAGCTTTATTAAATGCCCGAACACCGAACTCGAAACCGAACTTTTGCTGCAAAGTTCGGGTTTGGGTCCGGGTACCCGAACTCGCAAAGTTCGGTACGGACCAGAACTTTGTAGTTCGGGTTCGCTCAACACTACTGTCATAGCATTACATCGCCGGCTCAGGGTGATAATCTGGAGACCGCCACTATGTTTATTGACAGGAAAAGTGCTAAAAATTCTAATTAAATCCACGCCGGATCTTCATACCAATAAGCAGGGACAGAGTCAGAAATGATACATCTCCGGGTACTGCATTAATCCTATTCTGTAATGTCACAGTAATCTCTGTTTGTAACTAGCTGATGCATTATTCACATTTGTAATGCATTAATCTTGACAAACATTACTTGAATTTATACAATGGTAATACTTTTTTTTTTTGCCTGAAAAAATCTGTTATTTGCTCGGAGGTTAAAGAAAAGAGCAGATATGTCATATTCATCATATGGTAATTTGTGGTATAATGCTCACATATTGTCACTCAGGCTACACTGTAGCACAGCTTCGAGTTTTGCAGTCATTCTGTGTATTTTCAGTGTCAAAAAGATTTGCCATTTTTTATTTTTGTAATTTTTACATAAAATAACCCCTCATCAGTTCCATCTCACAATCTAATTTCCATAGAAAATCAATGTATTATGGGAGTACACCTGTAAATCCATGTCATGGGCATCATAGTGGTTTTCAGATTAGTGCTGTTTTTTTGTTTGTTTGTTTTTTCAGTTCTTTGGTCCTTGGTTCAAATCTACCTAAGACAGCAACTCCATATACTGTAGTGTGTATATTCTAGCATACATGCATGTGCTTTCTCTGAATACTTCATAATCGCAGCATTATATAGGATGTGATCAAAACACTCATATACATGTACTTTAGAGATTGTCAGTATGACTTCTAAAGTAGGGTTTTTTTCTTGTTATATTTTACAGGAGTTTTTATGGACAGAACAGAATTGAAAAAAAAATGAGGCATTACTCCTGTCACTATTCCTCTCTACTTGGGTTTTCATTCCTTACCAGATCCACTTGGGCTTCACTTACTGGTCCCAGCTTGCCATGCAGGAAATGATTGGAGATGACTGCTCACCCAATTACTGACTGAGATGGGCCACTGTTGCAGCCAGGGATTTGCTGAGCAGGCATCTCCTGCCATTTCCTGTGTGTCGAGCTAGGAACAGGAAGTGGAGACCAACAGGGACCTGGTAGGTGTCAGAAAATCAGCTAGTTTCTAGAAAGTGATGGGTGCCCAGTGGTTGTGAGGGAAGTGGCAATTGCTCATGCGCTAGGGACAGTGCTGCTGAAAATGATTAATAGAAGAATACTAAAGAGGGAGAGTGCAGGGAAAGTGCAGGGAAACTTATTCTATGTCAGATTTATTTATTTATTCCTTCATTTACTTATTCCTACATAAGCCATAAATGTACTTCAGTACCAATAAGATGGAAGACTATATTATTCCGGTGCCGGCGTGCCAACCAATACCATCCAGTCTGCACCCTTTAGGGGGGCCAGGTCTTAATCATGACCATCCTCATCTTTTGCTGTCTTTACTTTTTCCAAATCATCCTTCAAAGTTTCCATGTCCTGGAAAAGTCAGCAACATACAGAGGAGAAGATGCTGGATGTTCCTGATGACATATTCTCATCGAGATTAGATGATGTGGAAAAGGAGGAAAAGCAGATGGAAGAAGGGCTCCCACCTGAAGGGCATAAGAGAGCTGGGGTTTAAGAAGTGGGTATGCCAGAGCTGATTAATATTCAGTGTTTGCTGAATATTAGGAGATTGCTGGCAAGAACAGCAATAATATGTAGATGGTGGGCCATTTATATGGATACACCTTAATAAAATGGGAATGGTTGGTGATATTAACTTCCTGTTTGTGGCACATTAGTATATGTGAGGGGGGAAACTATTCAAGATGGGTGGTGACCATGGCGGCCATTTTGAAGTCGGCCATTTTGAATCCAACTTTTGTTTTTTCAATAGGAAGAGGGTCATGTGACACATCAAACTTATTGGGAATTTCACAAAAAAAAACAATGGTGTGCTTGGTTTTAACTGAACTTTATTCTTTCATGAGTTATTTACAAGTTTCTGACCACTTACGTGTTCAATGTGCTGCCCATTGTGTTGGATTGTCAATGCAACCCTCTTCTCCCACTCTTCACACACTGATAGCAACACCGAAGGAAAAATGCTACCACAGGCTTCTAGTATCCGTAGTTTCAGGTGCTGCACATATCGTATCTTAACAGCATAGAGAATTGCCTTCAGATGACTCCAAAGATAAAAGTCTAAGGGGGTCAGATTGGCCACTGGATATGCTACATGATGCTACATGATGATGTGTTTCCCTCTTTATGCACTGAAGCCTGCACGTTCCCTGAGTTTTTCCAGCAAGATGGTGCACCACCACATTATGGGTGTCAGGTCCGAGCACTCCTAGATGAACAGTTTCCTGGAAAGTGGATTGGTCATCGTGGGCCAGTTGAATGGCCCCCAAGGTCTCCCGATCTGACCCCCTTAGACTTTTATCTTTGGGGTCATCTGAAGGCAATTGTCTATGCTGTGAAGATACAAGATGTGCAGCACCTGAAACTACGGATACTGGAAGCCTGTGCTAGCATTTCTCCTGCGATGTTGCTTCACTAGTGATGAGCGGGAGGTGCCATATTCGATTTTGCGATATTTTGCGAATATTCGATTAAATATTTGTCTTATATTCGTCGAAATCAAATATTCGCCATTATTCTATTTATCGCGAAAAATATGTGATTTAATTATTCTCGTATTGCGATTTTTAACTGTATAAGGCAACTCTCCTAACTTGGCTAGGCTATATGTGTATTTTACGAATATTTGCTATATTGCTATATATTCTTGTTTTAGAATATGACGAATATTCTAAAAAACAAAGTTATAGCAATATATAGTGAATATTCGTAAAATACACATATAGACTGCAATTTAGCTTTTTTTTTTTCTTCTGAACTTCAGATTTGGAAAAAATTGACCCTATAAAAAAATACTATATCACTATATTAGCTAAATTGCCATCTATATGTGTATTTTACGAATATTCGCTATATTGCTATAACTTATAACTTTGTGAAAACTCAGATCCAATGGTATATTCTAACCCACAGGCGTTCCCATGGTGACGGGGACGCTTGTCGGGTAGGAGTATGTGAACAACTGTACAGATTGGAAAAAAATATTTGAATATTCTAAATAACAAATATTTTTGCTATATTGCTATATATTAGTTTTTTAGAATACTCGTCATTTTTTTTCCATATTAAAACAGTATTCCTTCCTGTGGGCCTCATTGACTCATTGACCCACAAGAAAGAAGCAGGGAGGAATCATGTTTTCATGTTAAAAAATTATGAATATTCGATATAGCGAATATATAGCACTATATTCAAAATATTTGAGAATTAGCGAAGTTGCGATATTCGAGATTAATATTCGCTATTCGAATATTCGCACTCAACTCTAGTCTTCACAGCAGCATGGCTGCTCCATGTAGCCATGCGCTCAAGCAGAGTGGCTTGGGTATACCTGACTTGTAGCGATTCATGACAAATTAATTTGTAATGAATCAAATTTCTTGGCTAACTTCAGCAAAGTCTGCTGCCTGCCTGACCTCAGACCATTTCTCATATTGCACGTGCTCTGACCTCGGCCTGTCCCTGACTACGATTTTGCTTCACCCCTCGGTGCTCTTCACCAGAACATCTGACCCCTGTGGGTCATCTGTCAATTACATGGAGACTACTCTAAAAGGTAACAGCCTGGTATTTCCTCTAAAGCAAAGTCCAGATCCCTGTATAGGGGTTAAAGTGTGAATACCAGGATAAAACCTTTAAGATTGGATATCAGTCAAATCTTTTAGTTGACAAAGTGGTTCCACAACCAATGCTGTAACAGATTGGTGGTGGCCCAACTGTTGGGATTTCTATTTGTAATGAAAATGGGGATCCTGTGTCCCCATATGAATGAAAGTCAAGCATGTGTCCATTCACTCTCTATGTGTCACGGATGTTGTAGGGGAGAACACCAAAAGACAACAAGAAGGAAGGGAAAAGACACTAGGCCTCACCGCTAGCGAAGGAAAAGGGTCACCACCTATAAAACCCTGCTCCTGGCCCTAACTCCTATCCGTATGGGCACCTCTCGATGGTAGAGATGCCCATACACAGGAACCTAGAATACTCTGGTGGACCTCAGATGCCCTAATGGTAATGACAGGGCAGAGACAACCCGCTCCTTCCCTGGTGAAAGAACCAGCGTCTTGCTGAGGCCTAGTAAACTACAAAGGTGGGGGGGGAATACAAAAAACAACAAGCGGAACACTTAACTTCTGAGGCTAATGGATGATGATGGATGAACAGGACTTCAACTAGAACCACACTCCAGCTCTTCCAAAAAACAAATGAAGCTATCCAGAGCAAGGAGTGATGGGTAAAGTCAGACTAAATAGGGGGAGGTAAAGGTCACATGATCCACACCTGAACAGGAGGTGTGGACATACAAGCAACACACAGACAAAGTGAAACCAAAACCAAAAGAGGCTGTCAGATCACTAATGTGCAGATAATCTTTCAGACCTTCTAAAACCTGTCACAGGTGTGACACTATGGGACTGCTGAAAATTGCTGAGCACTGTAGTCAACTATCTATGCAAGTCTCATAGAGAGTAAATAGAGAAACTGCACTCATGCTTGACCTATGGCTTCATTCATATAGGGACATGGAAACCCTGATCTTGTGATTGAAGGGAGTCCCAATGGTCACACCTTCATGACCAGATATTTATTCCCCATTCTTTAGTAAGGGTTTTGTCTGTATTGTTAAGGGATTTGTGGAAAGGTAATGGTGGATCTATCTGTAGGTTGTGGAAAACATTGGCTGCATACAAATATTGTTCCTTCCTGACTACCGTAGACTGAAACTATTTTTTCTGACCTTTTAAGAGAAAAAAATAGATGTTGCATAATAACTCACATAAATATGGCATAATTTTTATTTAGATGACATCTACGTTCTAGAGAGAGGAAGAATGGCGACTGTAATTGAAAATGACCAGATTGGAAGATAAATCCTGTTACAAGACAAGATAAATAGGAGCCAGAGATGGTTTAGTAACATCCAGATGAATTGGTGCGGCTCTTACAATGTATGATACCTTATGTCTTTAATTTCCTCTACTGATAGAGAGATGGGACTGTTTCATTCTCTCCGAAATGACATTCGAGATAACCTAATGCAGCCACATCCTGATTCTAACTTTGTAAGAGACACGCTTTGTCCTCTCGGGTGGTTGATTTATATTATACAGAATGGGACACTTAACCCTAATATCATTGGAGTATACATTACATATTTAAGTGGTCAAACTATCTAGACGTTGCGTTAGCATTTCCATTGGTGATCTGTTCAAGTGGTCCTCTAGGCAAACTCTGAAAACCCAGTTTTTGCTCGAAGTTGAGTTTCCCATCCCAGGCCAAATTGTATTTTTGCCAGATTACTACTGAGCTGGAGATCCCTGTGGGTCTTCTTTCAGGCAACCACTGTATCATGGTCATAGTCTCCATTTCCAGGCAGTTACTGTCATGAACCTAGATTAGAAGGGGAACTGTGGATGATCAAGGACCAGGTTTACTTTGGTAGTTGGTTATAAAGGTGTACATATCATAGAGGCAGTCCATATGGTCCCTGTAGGGCTTATGGAGACAGAAAACTCAGCTCTGGTTAGCACTATCCCCTTTGCTATTGGGTGGTGAGAAGCCCTCTCCAAAGAAACTGCTTTGTAGCGAGTTAGCCAAAGAGTTATGGAAAGGATGTAAAGAGGAAAACAGACACCAAACCCCTCTGGGTTTGAAAAATATAAAACCATAATGGGAATCTAATTGGATCTTTGACATGGTGCCCATTTAAAGAGTGCTTATGGACATGCATGCTTAGTGAAGGAGCAGAGCCTCTGCAGTAGCATGGTAATATAGCTGAGAAGACTCATTCTGCAGGGAAAGATAAAAGGGACTATATTGTAAGTTGCCAGAAGGGGAAGGAGTCTCATTCTGTCTAGAGCCTGTTCCTGGCAGCACTAAAGGAGTTCAATGGAAGCAAAAGTGAGGAAAAAGTATTTTTTCTTATTTTCTAGAAACATTGGACATTAATTCATATGGGGTAGATTCAATTTAGGGTAGTTAGAGTGTTTTTATTTTAACAAAGAAAAGTGATGGAGCAAAGCTACAGTATCTACGATTCTAAGGGCTTCTTAATGGTCACCAGGACAGACCCTGCTTAATTATATTGCCATATTGCAGATAACCTATTGTGTATACCAGGGATCAGCAACATCTGGCACTCCATCTTTTCATAAACTACAACTCCCAAAATGTCCGACACACGTTTGATGAAAAAATTTGCTCAAAGAGCTATTTTTCCATTTACAGTAGGTATAATACCACTTTAATTTAGAATAATCCCCATTTCTCAGCTCTATTGTTTGTATGTGAAATGTTGTGCAGCCATTTTCTTATCAACTCCCAAAATGCTTCATTTACTTCTATGGGAGTTAAGAACAGCCAAACATGTTTGCATACTGGTAGTTGTAGTTTCACAACAGCCGGAGTGCCGAAGGTTGCTGATCCCTGGTATATACGCTCAGTGACTAGCCCTTGAGTTGCAAATTATGGTGACTTAAGTTTTGTGGGTATGCATTAACATGTGTTACTGTATGTTAAAGACAGCATTTGGACTTTCAATAGGTTGAATGGGTTCATCCAAGTTTATGTCCACCTTCTGCATGAAGCTTCATAAATCCATGTACAGTCTCTCCATCGTGGTTATACTTGATTTGATGAGTTCGATTTTCAGTAAATTTATTTATCCATTGAATCTCTTTTGCAGATTTAGGGAATCAGTGAATTGAACACATTAGTCTGGTTATCTCTGCCAAGTATGGGCTCAAATGGACGTCTGCTGTCCGCAAAAATACGGATCAGTTGTTTTTTTTTTGCGGATTAGATGCAGACCCATTCACTTTTATGGGGCCCTTTTTTTCTGTTCTATGGCTCCGCAAAACAAATAAAACATGTCCTATACTTGTCAGTGAAAATCAGGATGTGGCCCCATTGAAGTCTATGGGTCCGCAAAAATGTTGAATGCAATCCTTTTTTTGTGGACAGCATACGGCCATCTGAATGAGCCCTAACTGTTGAAAAGTGCACAAAAATCTCATTAGTGGAGTCCAGTTCAAGCATAACAACTGGTATATGTGAATCCAACCTTTAAGGGGTTGCCTTCATTTTGAAAATAGCATTTATTGTGTAGGCAGGGTTAATACCAGGCACTTACTAATGTACTGTGATTCTCCATATTGCCTCCTTTGCTGGCTTCATTGATTTGTCCATTGCATCATGCACAGCTGGTATCTATGGTTTCGACCACACTCCAATCCAGCAGCAGTGGTCATGCTTGCGCACGACCACTGGTTCTGGATTGCAGGGTGTCCGTAAACCACTAGATACAAGCAGTATATAATACGATCAGGGCCGGCGCTTCCATGTAGGAAAGAGGGGCAATTGCCCCGGGCCCCTGAGTCCTTAGGGCCCCCCCGCGCCGGCCCGAAACTAACTATATTTTCATGGGGGCAGCACAGTCACACATGGAGATGAGTGCTTGCATTGTGGAAGCGCTCATCTCCATAGTCATCTGTATCGCCGTCCTCAGGACAGCGATACAGAAGGCTGTGCAGCAGGGCAGGGGAGGGAGATGTGTGTCCCTTCCCCTTCCTCTAATAGGCTGCAGGCACTAGGCCGGCAGCCTATCAGAGGCCGATGCAGGCGTACAGCGTGGGACACAGTCCAGAAGAGGCCTGCATCACTGACATGGAGGTAAGTATAAGTGTTTTTTTTTGTAAACAATACTTTTGGCTACATGATGGGGGGCTATGGCTACTGGCACATGATAGGGGGGCCTATGGCTACTGGCACATGATAGGGGGGCCTATGGCTACTGGCACATGATAGGGGGGCTCTGGCTACTGGCCCTATGGGGACATTAGCTCAACTGGGGGCATTACAAGGGGGTATTTTTTGCACTGTCTATTATAAGGAGAATTATTTCTACTGAGGGGGGGCATTATGGTGGGCTTTATTACTCCCCCATGGTATGAGCCCCCTAGTAGCAGCACCAGCCTCTCCCTGCTCTGCTATCCCTCTGCCCCTTCTCCAAATCCTTATTATGAAATCTTTCTCATTAGGATAAAACATGAGATCAGCTCCGCTGACCCCTCGGCCAAAGTGTTGAAGTGGTGTTCGAGATCCCCAAGGGCCAAGCCAAGTAGGTTTTCATGTGAAATATGTTTGTTATACACATATACCATACACTGTGCCACACAATATACAGTTTCTTCTGTAAAAGTCATCAAGTGTCATGGGGGGCAGGGCCCTTATTGTTTTTCGCCCCAGGGCCCCATTTCACCTAGAACCGCCCCTGATTACGATGGAAAAATGAATCACAATACATTAGGCAGTGCATTGTATTCACTTTCTCTACATGATATATGCCATTTGCTAGAGTGAGACACCTCCTTTAACTTAGTGAGTAACCAAAGTTGAATTTGATGGATCTTGGTTGAACTTGATGGACTTATGTATTTTTTCTTGATGGACTTATGTATTTTTTCTTGATGTCTTTTTTCAACCGTATTAACTATGTAAATATGTAACTATGCATTCAAAAGAATCACTGAATGATGCAATAATACAGTAAAAGATGAAGAAAAATAAGATAAAAAGTGGAAGAAAAAGTGAAATAAAAAAGGAAGAAGAAAAATAATTAAAAAAGATCAAGAATGAAAAAGAAGATTAAAAATGAAAATGAAGAAAATGGAAGAATGAGGAAAAAGAAGGAAGGGAAAACATTGAAAAGGGAGAAGAAAAAAGAAAGAGAAGAAAGAAGAAGAAAGAGGAAGGAGAAAAATGACAATGAAAAAGAAAAATGGAGAAAAAAAAGAAGAGGAAGAAGGAGAAGAGGAAGATAAAGAAGGAGAAGAAGTAGACAAAGAAAATAAAGAAACAAAGAGGAAGGTGAAGGAATTTAAGGAGATAAAGAAGAACACAAAATAAGAAGGAGGAGGAGAAAGAACAAGACAATGCCAAAAGGGAGAAGAAGAGAGAGTCAGAAGAAATAGTAAGAAGACAAAAAGGAAGAGGAAGAAGTAAAAGGAAGAAAATGAAGAAGAAGAAAATAAAGAAGGAAGAGGAAGAAAATAAATAAGAAAAAGGAAGGAGAATATTAAGAAAAGGAAAAGAAGAAGGAGGAGGAGAAGGAGGAGAAGGAGGAGGAGAGAAAAAGAGAAATGAAGGAGAAAAAGATAAACAAGAAAAAAACAAGAAGGAAAAGAAGAAGAAGAAACGGAACGGAAATAAAGATGAAGAAAAAAGTAAATATTTTTTATGCAATATCAACATAAAAGGGCAGATTTCCGCTCTGCTGCATATAAAAATGTGTGAGCTTTCAGCAAACAACCACTCACTATTCTTTCACTAGATGGAGAATACAATGACATTGTACCTTTAAATTTGCTATGACTACAAATCCAAACTATTTATTGTACTGCAGACAATTTTGCAGCATATGGGTTAAAAACAAAATCCAAGAGAAATGATGTAGGAAGCAGTTATTAGAAATTGGCCTCCTGGCCAGATGAGATAGTGAGGTGAGAGGCTATTAAATACCATCCCTCGCAGGCAGAGAGTACAGATTTATATAGCTAAGCCATAATGTTTTCTTCCTTTTTCCCCAAGAAGTAATTGTTACTCTTCTGTCATTACTTATAGCTCATGAGAGCACAAAAATCTCCTTGAAACACATTTATTTTCACACCAGTAGAGCCAGCACAATGAAGCCTACAGCCTCCTGTGTGTTTTAGCTGCTGGGTAGATGTTTGAGGTGTGCATCAAGCAACTTTCACGTCTCCTCACCAAGCACAATTACCAGCTCTAATTTGTTAGCAGAAATAAGAACATTCGACACGGCGAGGAAAGTCCTCACTTATGTTTCTTTAGGAAATTTCTTCTTACGTCAAATAGACAATTGAAAATCTAAATTCACATTTTTCTGCCTTTGCAAGCCAAAGATTTCATTTTTCCACATTCTTCTCAATATCTAGATGTGACTTTCCCATCCTTACAAGGGAAGTTCACTTTTGACATCCTTATTTGTTAGAGATGATAATAGAGAGTTCCACTGCAAAAGCTGCCAACATTAGGTGGTCAAATCTACTACAGTGCCACCACAGGAGAAATTAAAAAGCATGTACCCAGCAAAATTTATGAGACATCTGAATGATGCTTTGACAGGCCAGGTCCTCCAGAGAGAAGAGAACAACACACTTTGTAGTTGATGCTTATTCTGGTTAATAGTGTTGAGCGCGAATATTAGAATAGCAAATTTTTTTTGCGAATATCGGCACTTCACTAATTCAAGAAAATTTCGAATATGGTGCTATAAATTTGTTATTTCGAATATTTGTTTATTTTTTATTGTTATATTTTTTTCTTTCCCACTTCCCAAAAGTAGTTCTTACCTGTTCTGAGGATTCCTGGCTTCCTGGCTGCTCCAGTCAGCGCCCGTTGCCGCTTCTGCCGACTTCCGTGCTCATGAAGTGTCCCCATCACCATGGGAACGCCTCTATACTAGAATTAAGTTGAAATCACAATGCGATTAATATAACTTGAAGTAATCACATTGCGATTTCAACTTAGAGCTGGGTTTCTAATGGGTCAGCTTGCTAGAATTAGCGAAGTTAACGATGCAGTGCTAAGTTGAAATCGCAATGCAATTACTTAAAGTTATATTAATCGTATTGCGATTTCAACTTAGACCTGGTTTACTATGGTTGGCTTGGTAGAATTAGCGAAGATGCCGAATATGACGAATGTATTCGTCATGTTCCTCAAAACGAAGATAACGAAATATTCTCCATCTTCGTTTTAGCTCCATATTCGTCAACTTTGCTAATTCTAGCAATTAAATAGGAAAGTTGTGTCACGGCCATGCCCATGACCGTGACTCCTTGACCGCATGCGGTTGCCTGCGGTCTTCTATGGGTATTCAACCATGGGTGAGGGCCGCTGGTGTGTGGCCTCACTTGTGGTTGCCGCAGGCAACTAGCGTGGTATTTTGCAGCAGAGCAGCCTGAGCGTCGCTAGGCAGCTTGCTGCCCTGGCATGCGGTCTCACCTGACTCCCTTGTTGTTAGGTGTATGTGTTGTGTGCACGGTGTATTATGTTTTGTGTGCACTTCCCCTTATATGTGTGTTTTCCCTTCTGTGTGCTGGAAGGGTTAACTTCCTTCCCAGTGTGTGTGATGTCACTGGGTGTGGTTGACCGGTGGGTGTGGCTTTTTGGCCTATATAGCCTGAGTCTCTTGCAGGCTTCAGTAGGTTGCTTCAGCCCTGCTAGCTGGAGCAGCCTCCTGTGTATTTGATCTGCCTGTGAGAGCCACCACTGTGGTCATATGTTTAAGTTCAGTTTGTCTTTGTCTGTGTGATGTTCGGTTTATTCTTTCTTGTATATTTCTGTGCTGCCATGTATCTGGGTTCCGGTGTGGATGTATTTGTGGACTTCAGATTTCCTGCACACTGGTCCAGTCAGCAGGGCTGTGGCAGGTGGCTGGAACTAGTGCAGCACCTGCCATATACATTGGTTTGCATTTGTGTTCCCCTTTTCCCTACAGCTTGGCCATTGGGACTCCTGATCCTCCCTGTCTTGGAGGAGTGGGTTGTCCTACTCTGTCACCTAGGTCAGGGCCGACTTGAGGGCTTGTAGGGACTTTAGGTTCCGGCGTATGAGCCCTCCTACCATCAAGGTCGGCTCATACTGACAGGAGACAGGGTCAGCGTTAGGGACGCAATAGGAGGTGACCTGCTCCCTAATGCTGTGGTCCTGGCCAAGCAGCGACCGGACATCCTCTAACAACACACGGCTGAGGATTTCCCCCATCCTCAGTTGTGACAAGTTGACTAAAGAGACAGCTGTGTTTAATTCGCTATGCGATTATATTACTTTGCTTTTTTTAAAATAGAATAATTATAATAATTATCAAGTATTATAATCTATTTATTTTTTTAAAAAGCAAAGTAATATTATCGCATAGCGAATTAAAAACGTTGCTGTCTCTATTGTCAACTTTCCTATTGGATTGCTAGAATAAGCGAAGTTGACGAATATGGAGCTAAAACGAAGATGGAGAATATTTTGTTATCTTCGTTTTGATGAATATGACGAATACATTCGTCATATTCGGCATCTTCACTAATTCTAGATATCAAACCAATAGGAAAGTTGCCTTAAGTTAAAATCGCAATACGCGATTATTTTAATCGCATATTAATCGTGATAACTAGAATAATGACGAATATTCGATTTCGCCGAATATGAGACGAATATTCTAGCGAATATTCGCGAATTTCGTCGAAATCGAATATGGCACCTGCCGGTCATCTCTACTGGTTAATAGGTGAGGGTCTTGAATGTCACTGCCATTTATTTTAAATCAGCTCTTAACAAGCTTTGCCTTTTATGCCACCAGATGTAAGGCAGCTGCCCTATAAGTCAATGTCCGAGCCTTTAAATAAGCCTTGAGACACGACTTGGATGATAATTAAGCCAGCACCTCATCTGTAGACAGCTGTTTCAGGGTGATTTGGGGGGCACTATCTCTCTGCTCTCCACAAGGAGAGATAGTAACCACCAAATCCTGATCTATCCCTCTTTCCCAGTTAAGCCAGTATTCTCTGCTTTTCAATGATGACCCCAAAACAGCTGTCTGCAGATGAGGTGCTGGCTTATTTGGCCTTCTTTGACTCAGTGGTGGCATCAGCCATATTCTATGGTGTGGTTTGTTGGGGGAGCAGCTTATCTGTGACTGAGAGACAGAGATTAGATAAGCTCATTAAGAAGGCCAGCTCTGTCCTAGGTTGTCCCCTTGATCCAGTGCAGGAGGTGGGTGACAGAAGAACTCTAGCAAAATGAACATCACTGTTAGAGAATGTCTCCCACCCCATGCATGAAGCTATTGTGGAGCTGGAGAGCTCCTTCAGTGACAGACTGCTGCATCCTAGGTGCGCGAAGGAACGTTATCGGAGGTCCTTCCTCCCAGCAGCGGTTAGGACTTATAACCACCACTGTTCCCAGAAAACCAGTAGTGTATTTTTAAAGTAAATCTTGTTAAGTTTTTCTTGTATTTTACTATTTAATTTCTAATTACTCTTATTTTTGATCCTGTTGTGAATGTGATTGCTGCTGTTATGCCAAAATTTCCCCACTGAGGGACAGTAAAGGGATTTTCTTCTTCTTCGTCTTATCATAAGCCTCCTTATGCCAATTAAGGCATGATTTGTGTGTGGCAGCAGCAATATATATTTTTAGAGCAACATTCGCTAAATTGCTCAAACTTTCCAGACCCAAAAGTCCTTTTAAGGACTATTGTGTGTGGCAGTAATATCTATTTTTAGCGCATCCTGCGCTAAATAGCGTTTAATAGTTAGGCCGCTCCAGACAGCGATATTATCTGCGTTACAGATCCTTTGTAATGTGTGCGCATCCCCAAAAAATCGGTGACATCCAGTGTACTTTTTCCGTAGACAGTGTCCGCTGCGGACAGTGACATTACCTGGGATACATCTCCTATTTAACGTTTCCACATCCCAAATACCTGTGACATTCCCTGTAATTTTACATTAGCCGCTGCTGACATCAGCGACATTATCTGCGGTATTTCCCCTGTGTACTGTGTGCGCATCCCAAATACCTGTGACATTCTCTGCAATTTTACATTAGCCGCTGCTGACATCAGCGACATTATCTGCAGTATTTCCCCTGTGTACTGTGTGCGCATCCCAAATACCTGTGACATTCTCTGCAATTTTATTTTAGCCGCTGCTGACATCAGCAACATTATCTGCGGTATTTCTCCTGTGTAACGTGTGCGCATCCAAAAAATATCAGTGACATCCAGCGTACTTTTTCCATAGACGGTTCCACTGCGGACAGTGACATTACCTGGGGTACTGTCTTCTGATGTAACATAAAGGCACTTTAAATGTGTTTTTTATAATGTACTGAATACACTGTATTCCCATGCACCACTTTAACCACAAAAAGGGTATATGGTTCATTCTTCCTTTACTCGTCCTCCTCCTCTTCCATCATATCAACATGCTTATTAGTCTGCCCTCACTACTTATGTTGTAGAGGGCCAGCTCACCTGTAGGCACTCGCATGTAATGTTTTAGAGGGTCAGCTCACAAGCAGGCCCTCACCTATAATCTTTTAGAGGGTTAGCTCACCTGCAGGCCCTCGCATATAATGTTTTAGAGGGTCAGCTAACCAGCAGGCTCTCATCTACAATGATTTAGAGGGTCAGCTCACCTGCAGACCCTCGCATATAATTTTTAGAGGGTCAGCTCACCAGCAGTCCCTCACCTACACACTTTTAGAGGATCAGCTCACCAGCAGGCCCTTGCATATAATGTTTTTGAGGGTCAGCTCACCAGCAGGCCCTCAATCATAATGTTTTACAGGGTCAGCTCACCAGCAGGCCCTTGCCCATAATTCTTTCAATGGTCAGCTCAGCAGCAGGCACTCGCACATAATTTTTTTGATGCTCAGATCAGCAGCAGGCAGTCACCCCTAATGTTTTAGAGAGTCAGGTCTGTAGCAGACCCTCACCCCTGATGTTTTAGATGGTCAGCTCAGCAAATGGCCCTTTCCCATAATGTTTTAGAGGGTCATCAGCAGGCCCTTGCTCCTAATGTTTTTGAGGGTCACCAGCAGGCCATCAATCATAATTTTTCAAGGGTATATGATGCCCTCCTTTATGTGTAATAAAGGGTGTATTGGAGTGCCGGCTCCTTGTAATTTTTGGAAGCCCTTTAACTTAGTGCATAGGCTTTATGAGTGTAGGAGTCCCACTACCTTAACAATTGTACCACAATGTGAATGAGGCCCTCCATTATGTGATATACAGGTTGTATCGGAGCCTCTTCCTTGTAATTTTTGGCAGCACTTGCACTTTATATACAAGTACATATACAGGAAAGAATGTTTCCTAACAATTTTTCCTCTAAAATCGATTTTATCTTCGATTTGGTGCGTATTATTGTCAGTCTGTAAAAGTGGCGTACTACTCGGACAGCATCGTTCCCAGCAGTGACCTGGGAGTCCAAGATGCATCCAGACCTCCTCCCCATGCTGTTCCCGAACCATTTCAGTGGTGTTTCCATCAATGTATGACCTTTTCCTATGAACCAGACACCCTCCCCTCTTCAGAGCAGGGGCTGCCTGGTTTAATGCTCGGGTTCTCCCATTGACTTCCATTGTGCTCAGGTGCTCGGTAGAGCACCCAAGCATCCCGAGGTGTTCGACCCGAGCACCCGAACACGCAAGCACTTTGGTGCTCGATCAACACTAATAATTGCTTTATTACACACTAACCAAAACCGATGCCATTATCGCTCCATTCACATGAAACTATACATATTATATGATAAAATGACCAACACAAATTAGGGAACTAATTTCTTTTGGTGTAAGTTTGTATATTTAAAGAATAAGAAGCTATAGTTTGAAAAAAATGACATTTTGTATAGTTTTCACCAAATAAAATAAAAAAATATATAACAAATACCAATGTGTCACAAAATAAACTTTATATACAGGCCTGTATAGTAAAGGGTTTGCCATTCTGCACTTTCCCTGCTAGTACGTGAAAGGGCGGCTTAGGGTGGGTTCGCACTTGCATTAGGGTATTTCGTTATAGGTTCCATTGTAACAGAATATGACTGAATGCAAAACGGAAGCCTTTAAGAGACATTCCATTTTGATCCTTATAATTGAAGTCTATGGGCAACATAATGGACCCGTCTGGTTTCCATTACGCAGGACGGAAAACAAAGTGTCATTCATGGGGCAGATATTAATATCTTTGTAGTAATGATAATTCTAATAATAAAATTATTACTGCTAATGATAATAAAAGTGATAATGATACAAATAGCAAAGACAAAATAACTATAATGAAATAATGAGTAAAGCAGCAATAAAATGTATTGTTTAGTGTCAGTGTCTGTGATAATGAATCAATTTTCACTAAAATGGTGGTAAACCTTTTTTTATACTCATCACCTCATCTGTTTGCATGCAAAGAGTCCTCCACGGCTTTCATGATTGAAGATCTCGTGTATGGTAACATATGACGTCACCACACCTGGCAGCGTGATGATGTCACCATGCATGAAGCGAGATTTTGCGCTGGATCTTCAGTCAATATGGCAGTGGCAGACTCTTCTGGATTAATTAAATAAGGTGTGTATATTATTATTTTTTTAACAGATTAACCCCTGACAACCCTCAATGTTCATCTCAGATGCGATCAGTGATGAAAGTAGCATCTGAGAAGTTCATTGACAGGGGGTAGCACAATCGCCATTCCCCATCATTGCGCCCGCTACTCACAAAGAAATGATTCGTCACAAAGCAAATTTCTTTGTGAAATTTGGTGAAGCAGGCGAATCAAATTTTTGAGAACTTTGCTCATCTCTAGTAGTACTAGTAGCAGCAGAAGTATTAATAGTAATAATCACCAGTAGCATTAGTAGAATTAGTAGTTGTAGTAGCTGCAGCAGGTACTAGTAGTACCAGTAGTAGTGGTAGTAGAAGCAGCACAAAGAGTAGTAGCAGCAGGTAGTATTAGTGTCAGCAGTTGTAGTAGTGGTAATAGTAGTAAACACCAGCAGCAACAGTAGTAGTGGCAGCAACAGGTAGTAGTAGTAGTAATAGTAGTAGTAGTAGCAGCAGTTCTAGGAGTAGTAGTAATAGCAGCAATAGTAGAAGCAGGTAGCATTAGTAATAGTAGTAGTGGTAGTGGCTGCAGCAGTAGTAGCAGCAGCAACATCAGGAGTAACAGTAGTAGTAGTAGCAGTAATAAGAATTCTATGAATAATAACAATAACCACAATCATAAATACAATTTATAATACATTTGCAGCAGTAGCAGTAATAACTTTAGAACAATTACTATTGCTGAAGAAGAAGTATTAATTAATGATACAAATATTTTAAAAATAATTCTAAATAATAATATCGCTTGCTGTAATTTTTAAAACATTATAGAACTTTTCATCTTTGGCATTAAGAAGTACCGAAGAGTACTCTGTCTGACTCAAGCAACGCGTAGTTCTAAGGAACAGTAAAAACATCTCAATTTTATCTCTCAGAAGACATAAAGATGTGAGAGGTGAGCAAGCGATACTAAAAGGTTAATTCCCAATGCAGACGCCTGTGGATTGCAAATGTCACCTCTGTCACCTGATGACTCCCCTCCCAGGCGTTTGGCCTCTCATCTTTCTCATCGCCGCGTTGTCATGCTACTTTGATCCTGTTTTGAAACGTTCTGCCAGATTTGAGTAAATAAGATCTGATTAATCAGACTTGCCACACCTCATTTTGCTGAGATGCTGCGTTGAAATGCTGCCTGACTTCCCGCTAATGGATGATAGCATTGATAATAGACGACATTTTAATTGAATTGTTATTTGACAGCATATTGTCTTTGGGGTGTGCGTGTTTTGGATTTGAAAGGGGAAGACACGCTGTAGGGCACTTATGTATCATCCTTTTACTTTCTTCCTAAACTCTCATTGGGTCATCATGTGAAAAAAAGTCAACTTCACGGTATTATCAGACAGTGGTGGCTTCTCTTTGAGGTTCGATTTCATGGCCATACAGGTCATTCCAGTTTCTTTTTGAGAATTGTGATTCCTGGTTGCCCATGTGAGGCAACAGGCAACTTGGTTATCTTACAAATGGATGGTGGTGGTACAATTAACTTTTATTTTTATTTTTTTATTCGCCCAAATTTTGGTCTTTGATTTCATGATTATCCTGTCAGTCCTCTGGTTTTCACCATTTAAAGGGGTTATCCCATCATAATGATCACTGTTAAATCTGTTAATGATTTGACAGTGATCATTTTTGTAAATGTACTTTATTAACAAATCCCCACCGATTAGGATAAAATTCATACCCACTTACCTGATTGTTGTGACTCGGTCTCCCCTGGTTACGACCACTGCTCTTCTCCAAAAGCCGGAAGGTCGCGCTTGCCCAGAAGACTCCTTCTTTTCTCCCGGCCGGTCCGCTCGCTGTTCTGAACGCGCACGCTGCCGCGCATGCGCGACGGTGACTTCTTCCCGGCAAGAATAGTACAGAGCTGCGAACACGCACGCCGGCTCTGTAGGAATAAGTCACCATTGCGCATGCGCGGCGGCGTGCGCATTCAGTCCAGCGCGCGGCACGGCCGGGAGAAGACTTCAATCAAGATGAAGCCCGCCCCCAGCCAGAATCCAGGAAGTGAACGCGCGGTGGCAGCAGGTAAGTATAAAAACGCTAAGTGGGATAACCCCTTTAACTCCTGTACAGGGATTTGTTCTTCACTGCAGGAAACCACCTGGCTGCTACCTCCAGGAGTAGTCACCTGTGCTGAGCACTGAGGGATCGGGAAATGCTGTAGTCAGAAACAAGCCAAGGTCAGGGCAGTGAGTGCAATCTGACAACAGTCTGAGGGCAGCTCACGGTCAATACGAAAGTCAGTAATGGGTCAGGTCAGGCACCAAAGGTGCAAATCCAGAACACAGGCAGAAGATACTACAGAGGCAAACAAATATATATCAGCACACCTTAGCAGGACACTAGAGTACTAGGAATCTACTGCTCCCACAGGGGAAGATGCCTTAAGTACTCCAAGGTGCCCAACCATTGGATGGTTTGAATTAATATCCGAGTGCAGTGTGTGACAAGGTTTATTTTAGTGGTTCTTTCCCTTTAATTGCTTGTAATGTAATTGGTCAGTGGTACCAGGTACCAGGCCGCATTCCTAGGGTCTGAACCAACTGTACATGCGTACTTCTGGGAAGAGCTAGAAGGGGCCAATAAGCTACAAACATCAAAGAGGCTAGCTCCACTGATGACATTGATCAGGTAAGATAAATTGTTAGTACCAACTCTCTTTGTTTCATATGGGCATCGGACAGATGTCATGTTGGAAACTGGTTGGGAGGTCACTCATTTGTTCAAAGCATAAATTAGTTTACTCTGCATGTTATCTTTAGTATATATCTTTTATATATTGTATCATAGTTTAGTATAATTTTTATGCACCTAAGCCATGTCAAGAATATTTTATTCCCGGATCTCATAATTCACAGTAAAACACCCTTTAAGAACCGAAGGGAGCGCACACACTTCCAACTGGCAGAGGTGGAGAGTCCTTGTTGACAAGCAGGCCACAGCTTGCATAGAGGGACAAACCCCAGAGCTACGCCCCCTGGGAAGTTGGACAGAGAGGGGAAGTGGGTCAGTGTTACTGGGACACAGAAGACCATGGCAGGTGAGCAGTGGTGGCTTTGGGCTGGTTGTGTAACACTACTCTTTTATTTTAATATGTTCAGGGCACTAAAAGCAGGTGGCAGCCCCAGGGTACACCAAGGTCCCATCCTTTTTTCTCACTAACTTCCTTCTTTCCCTTGTACATGTGCAGTGGCTGGATTTGGGGTGGCCTCAATGCTATGCCGAGTCCCCCAGACACCATCAAGGTGTTACCATGTATTGCTGCTCTCCGGAAGGGATGGTAAGGTGTGCACACCAATGGGAAATAAGTCCAGAGCGTTAGGGTCTGCAGTAAACTAGTGTGCATCTTTACTGGAGGAATTCAGGTGCAAAAGAATACAGGCGAGGCATAGGGCTGGCTTCTTCAGACTCCTCCCTGGCAGAAGAAAGGTTTGATGATGAGGAAAGGCCTGAGCTAGCTATCCCTCTCGATCTTCAGAAGGCTGGTACCCTGGTCAAAGGCTGACGATCCAGGGTCTGTGGCAGCGTATCCCTATCTCAGTGTCTCTTTTTGGTCACTCACAGTCTCCTCTTCCAAGCACTGGTCCCTAACTTCAGCACACTAGGGGCTCTGACTGCTCTCCTTATATACCATTTCTATCTAGACTGGGACCTTCTAGTGGGAGGAGTGGAGTCGAGAAGCTCAGCACAAACAGCTACAATGTTACACTTTCCATGTCTCATAAACTTACATTAGAGCTTCAATTATACTTGATGGCAATGACACAGCTGTTTTTCCAGACAAAAACAAGTTTCCAGGTAACCAAGAAGTTCACAAGGTAACTAGAATTTTATCATATAGCTCTGTGCCTATTTGATGAAATTTGTCAGCACAGGAGAGGTTTAAGAGGAAAAATTCCTTTTGGCTTCTGACCACTATCTTTAAGGTCAACAAAGAGAATAGGCTCAAGAGCTCTGCGGCCTCCACCACCTTGGATATGAATGGGGCCTTCTGCACTCACTTTCCTCCAGGAGTTCCCCATCTTCCTGTACCCCTGACTTAGGCCTCATGCACACGACCGTAGTTCTGGTCCGCATCCGAGCCGCAAAAACTTTTTTTGAGGCTCGGGTGCGGACCCGTTCACTTCAATGGGGCCAGTAAAGATGCGGACAACACTCCGTGTTCTGTCCGCATCCATTGCTCCGTTCCGTTGCCCCGCAAAAAAAATATAACATGTCCTATTCTTGTCCGTTTTGCAGACAAGAATAGTCATTTCGACAATAGGCCGCCTGTTCCGTTCCGCAAATTGCGGAAGGCACACGGGTGGTTTCCGTGTTTTGCGGATCCGCAATTTACGGACCACAAAAAACTGAACAGTTGTGCGCAGGAGGCCTTAAAGAAAAGCTCAGATATTTTGGGCTTCTGTACCCTATCAGCTCCAGAGATTGCATTTGTACACTGAAAAGGCATACCTCCATTTATAAAACTACTGTTCATAAATGAATAGTAAAGATGAGTATAGAAAGTAAGAAAGAAACTTTGTAATATATCTTGTTAAAGAAAAATTTCTCTATCTGCTTTATCAGGCTGCTTTACTCTTTCCTAGAGGTGGAAGGAGGAGGAGAGACACACTTTTGGCTGAAATATATCTAGTAAGAGAAGGTTGTACAACTGTTCAGAGTAAGGTAATAAATTACTTAGTAGCTTCCTTTTCCCTCCTACTCTCTCCACAGACTTCTATGTGCAAGTCTGGAAACTGAGACAGGAGCTAATAGAGATAAGAGGCTGAGTGAAGGTAAAGAAGAGGAAAGCAGCATTAGATGCCCAGGAGGATGCATCATTCATTAAAAAGATATATTATATTACAAAGATGCTTATATTCACCTGCACTATTCATTTCTGAAAGATTGTTTTTAACTGCAGGTGCACTTTAATCTATGATATACCTGTGAACTATTGATACAAATGAAAATGTAATATAATGCAACAGTAATTGTAACAAGCAAAACATACTTGATAAGGAAGAGACTAAAGTATATCTCCTGCTTTTTTCAGGAAAACACAATTGTGAAACTAAGGCAGAACATGGATGTCAATTACAGTAGAGTACATTATAGAGTACAGAGATTTATACTGTATCTGTGGCATTTATCTTCTGCTGAGGTTCCTCTTTTAAGCCTCTCTCAAAGGCCGGGAGTATAATTTACTGCAAATTCACATGTACAATCTGTTATACACATGCAGCCTAAGACGGACACTTTATGGCAAATTATTTCTTGCACATGAACAACATACCGGGAACGTAGACACATTCTGCATTGAGCGGGATGGAATATCACAGGAAGTTACTGCATTAATTGGACAGGTGCATAGGGTACGGTTATTTTGATACAAAAGGAAGACCAACCAGGTCACCAAAATATTATTAATTATTTTTAATTTAACCATGCAATATTCTGACAATAAAAAAAAAGCATGGAACGCACATCCACACGCTATGCATTGATCTTATGCTTCTCTGCATAATTTATAAACAGTACATGAGGAACTTTAAATACTTTTTGATTGAAAAGCATAAACCCACTGCTGAGAAGCACTACTGTAGGTCAATGCATAGCATGTGGATGTGCAAGCCATGCTTCCTTCCTTCTTATCAGAATATTGCATTGCTATTTTTTTTTCCTGTTCATAGTGCCAGCACTCTGCCCATTTTGCTTAGGTGTTCTTAATTAACAGGAGACTGCAGAATGGTTAGTCTCTACTTGCTTTCGGTTAGCTTCTGAGACCAAACTGAGAGGTGAGTTTTTGAGATTTGTTCACATAGGGCAGTACTGCATAGTAGCTGTTGTTTCTGTGGCGCTGTGCCACGTGTGCTGTGTGTTGATGTAGCCCAATGCCATGGGAGTCTTGGCCTGACAGCATGGATGCTGTTGGGCTGCCTGGTTGCTTTGCCTGCCGGTGTGGTGTTGGGGCAATAGTGATCACTCTGTGGTGCTACGCTATTGTAAATTACGGCAGCACTTAAATAAGGTCATTTTGACGCAGTGTGTGGGATTATGCATTTTGATTTAAAAAGTATACAAAGTACCTTATATACTGTTACAAAAATTATAAAGAGGAGCATTTGTTTAGTGCATAGCATGTGGATGTACAATCCATGCTGTACTGTGACATCACTGTGTGTATTACTCCTGTACTGTGACATCACTGTGTTTATTATCCCTGTACTGTGACATCACTGTGTTTATTATCCCTGTACTGTGACATCACTGTTTATTATCCCTGTACTGTGACATCACTGTGTTCATTATCTGTATACTGTGACATCACTGTGTGTATTATCTCTGTACTGTGACATCACTGTGTTTATTATCCCTGTACTGTGACATCACTGTGTTTATTATCCGTGTACTGTGACATCACCGTGTTTATTATCTCTGTACTGTGACATCACTGTGTTTATTATCCCTGTACTGTGACATCACTGTGTTTATTATCCCTGTACTGTGACATCACTGTGTTTATTATCCCTGTACTGTGACATCACTGTGTTTATTATCTCTGTACTGTGACATCACTGTGTTTATTGTCTCTGTACTGTGACATCACTGTGTTTATTATCCCTGTACTGTGACATCACTGTGTTTAGTATCCCTGTACTGTGACATTGCTGTGTTTATTATCCCTGTACTGTGACATCACTGTGTTTATTATCCCTGTACTGTGACATCACTGTTTATTATCCCTGTACTGTGACATCACTGTGTTCATTATCTGTATACTGTGACATCACTGTGTGTATTATCTCTGTACTGTGACATCACTGTGTTTATTATCCCTGTACTGTGACATCACTGTGTTTATTATCCGTGTACTGTGACATCACCGTGTTTATTATCTCTGTACTGTGACATCACTGTGTTTATTATCCCTGTACTGTGACATCACTGTGTTTATTATCCCTGTACTGTGACATCACTGTGTTTATTATCCCTGTACTGTGACATCACTGTGTTTATTATCTCTGTACTGTGACATCACTGTGTTTATTGTCTCTGTACTGTGACATCACTGTGTTTACTATCCCGGTACTGTGACATCACTGTGTTTAGTATCCCTGTACTGTGACATTGCTGTGTTTATTATCCCTGTACTGTGACATCACTGTGTGTATTATCCCTGTACTGTGACATCACTGTGTTTATTATCTCTGTGCTGTGACATCACTGTGTTTATTATCCCTGTACTGTGACATCACTGTGTGTATTATCCCTGTACTGTGACATCACTGTGTGTATTATCCCTGTACTGTGACATCACTGTGTGTATTATCCCTGTACTGTGACATCACTGTGTTTACTATCCCTGTACTGTGACATCACTGTGTTTATTATCCCTGTACTGTGACATCCCTGTGTTTAGTATCCCGGTACTATGACATCACTGTGTTTATTATCCCTGTACTGTGACATCACTGTGTGTATTATCCCTGTACTGTGACATCACTGTGTTTATTATCCCTGTACTGTGATATCACTGTGTTTATTTTCCCTGTACTATAACATCATTGTGCACATTTGCGATAGAATCTTATAAGGTTGTAACTGAACCTGTAATCTGATGCCTAGCAGAGGGGCCTTTGAGTTTCCTCAATCACCTGCATCGGAGTGCAACTGCAGCCTTACCACTTGCTAAAACAGACCCTACTACATACATTACAAGGTCTGGGTGACTTGAAGTGACACCTCTGTTGTTGAAAAGGTGCTACATCTAAACATGTTAACAGAATAATCTCTGCAGCCTAAGAACATTACTACTGGGCAAGCCAAGCGAGAAAGACCATCAGTAGCCAAAAACTGCAAAAATTTGTCAAAAATTGTAAATTGTAGCTTCATTCATGACCCTTTCTTTGTAGTCTGGGGGCCATGTCAGCACCAAGCAATGATTTGCAGCCATCATGTCCTTATTCTTATGTATTTATAGACCCTTAGTAGATCTTCTACTAATAATCCTATTCCCTTGACATAACCATATTATCATCAATTCATGCCTGGAGCAAAGAGCTTTTATTTTTTATATTTTTCCAGCAATGTTAACACACGCGATGTCACAGGCAGATTCTGCAGCCTCACAAGAAATATTCACTATTTGATGCTTTTAGATTAGACCAAATTGCTACAGCTCAACTGAGCAAAGAGGGGACAGCACCTGAATGTTAAAGAAGTCCATTCAGACCGTAAACTTTAAACATTTTATTGCCCTTGAGCCAGGCTGAGCTACCAGGTGATTTCAACTTTTATGGCAAACTATTAAAATTACAAGTATTAAAAATAATTGAAGGCAAATGGCAAGGAAAAAAGGCAAAATTGGGTGAAATTAAAGCTGCTCTGCAAAATAATACTCCAAATATACAATCTTTTACTGGACGTTAAAGGGTTGGCTGCCTTAGCAGGCCCCTGTTTATATGTCCTATGAAGTCATAAAAATGTAATAGGGGGAAGGAAGGTCTCAGCTTTTAGCTGGGGCAGCAGATTGCTTTTAATTGACTCTGTATAATGTTTGATTTCCACTATGGCGGTGTCCTACAGAAATGGAACACTACTGCTGAATGCCCCTAGAATCTCCTTTAATCCAACAACCAATAGAGGGCGTTAACTTGAGCTTATTGGGTTTTAAGCTTTAATGGCATCTGTCAGCAGTTTTGTACCTATGACACTGGCTGACCTGTTACATGTGCACTTGACAGCTGAAGGCATCTGTGTTGGTCCCATGTTCATATGTAGCCACATAGCTGGGGAAAATGGTGCTCAGTATATGCAAATGAGCCTCTAGGAGCAACAGGGGCGTTGCTATTACACCTAGCGGCTCCGCTCACTCTTCCACACCCTCTCCACTTTGATTGACAGGGCCAGGCATGATCACATTTACACTACCCAAACCTGTCAATAAATGTGGAGAGGGCACTTGAGTTGTAGAGAGAGCAGAGCCTCTAGGTGCAACCCTTGCTCCTAGAGGCTCATTTGCATATGTCAAAAACTCAGCAATATGGGCACATATGATCATGGGACCAACACAGATGTCTTCAGCTTCCAAGCGCACATGTAACAGGTTGGCCAGTTTCATAGGTGCAAATCTTCTGATAGACGTCCTTTAATAGAAGCTGTATAAATATGTATGCAAAGTGCTCCCCCTAATTGCAGCTATAGGTAGCCATTATAATAATGTACAGGTTAGCAGAGGAAACTGTTAGGCCCCAACATCTTCTATTTGTCATGTCTCCAATGTACGATAAGAGGGTGAAGACTGAACCCTTTTGCTCAGATTTGATTTTTAGGTTTCTCCAAACTTTGAAGCATTTTGCCCAAAAGTCTTTTAAAACCAATTGCAAAGTGGAAACCCTTGCTTTTTTCATTAAAATTTATGAACATTGAGAAAATGAATTAAAGCTAAAAAGGATCAGTGCTTGGACCACATGTCAACGTTTCCTTAATTTAGCGGAAGAAGTAAAAAAAAAATTAAATCAAACACAAAGTTTCACACATCAAAAGAGTCCAGACATTTTGGTCATTCAAACAAATCTATGGAAATATAACATTTCTAAAATGTTGCCAAAGACTATGGTAGATGTAACAAATGCTCATTCTCTTCATTACGGTCACCATGGGGGATATATCTCGGTGGTCATTATTTTAGACCCACGTGCTACAAGTTTGATAACTTGCTTACAAAGTAGGTTACATTGACTCTGAGGCCCCTGGGTTTTGATTTGCTTATTGAATGTTACAGTCTCATCTAGCTCTTCATAGGAAAGTTTAACGTTTGTCTTACACCCCGGGAGTATTCCAGTTACTGCACAGCAGGAACATCCATCACTGTTGTGCCGAAGAATGATGCCTCATTTATTACTGACCTCACTACTTACAACTCCTTTGCTGTAGAACTAGCCATGGCTGCCATGTCAGCGTGAAATGTGCTCCTAATTTAAAGATGTAAAGGTCTCCCAATCTAAGTAACTATAATGAGCAATTCCTTCACTTTCTCCTCCAGTAAAAACAAAGTGGGAGTATGATACATCCATTCTAATCATGTAGTATGTATGTGTAACACAGCATGCACAAGTATAGGTCCGCTCGCTTGAGCAGGAAAATTAAGTGTGTGCTGAAATTGTGGTGTAGGTGCTATATTATATATTATTATGTATTATGCAGCAGGTAAGAGCAGAATACAGATGCCTGGCTTGTCAGTGTGTAGTGCCCTGGAGCAGGGGTACTGTGTAGTGTTGATCGAGCACCAAAGTGATCGGGTGCTCTACAGAGCACCCCAGCACAATGGAAGTCAATGGGAGAAACCAAGCATTAAACCAGGCACCCCCTGATCGGAAGAGGGGAGGGTGCCGGGTCCCACTGAGGTTTATGCAGAAGATCGCTTTACAGTGAGGGAATCCCCCACCCAGTGTGAGTCCACGGCTTAGGCGTCCCTGCTCTGACTCCATATACTGTATATAGCTATGTCCATATATGGATTCAGTGCTTGGGGACAACCAATGTATTTAAATCTAATTTAGCCTCTTTTTATGAAAAGTTTCTGCCAGGATTTGAACTCACAACCTTCTACATTAGAGGCAAGGACTTTCACAACTCAGCTATAAATCTGAATGATAAACTGTGTAAAAAAAAAAAACTAATAGTAGTTTGTCATGTAGTAAGTATTCCTATATAGCAGAAGTATCATTTCATATTTCAGTGCAGGTTAACATGTAGCTGTATAGCGCAGTGGTTAAAGTTCTTGGCTCTAATGTAGAAGGTTTAGAGACTAAATTGGATTTAAATACACTGACTCGAGCACATGAGGTATTCAGCCAAACACTGCGATGTACCGAGCATCGCGATTCTTGAGACAAAATGGTGTTTAGCCGAGCATGCTCGCTGAACACTAGCACTGTGAAGTCTGGACATTTGTCTATTTCCCCTATACAAAGTTTTAAACTTCTTGCTTTATTTGACTTGAAAGAGTTAACTTGCACTGTTTATTACTATGTTACTGCATTTTATATGTATGGTGTGATATATATCCTGTACATTTGCACTGTGTTTACATGGCTCTGTGGAAAGAGTTAATGAATACTGGGATACTTTTGGGACTTTGAATGAGAAGCTGGTAATTTTCCCCTGCTGCCAAAGGGTTTAAAGAAGAGCACGTTTTGGAGGGAAAAGCCAGACATTGTTTACCACCAAACCCAGACAGACTGACATTTTGAATGTCTGGTTTTAGCTCTGTTGTTATGTCTGGAAACTTGATTTTGTCTGTAAAAACTGCTGTGTCATTGACATTGAGTATCATTGAAGATCTAATAAAAGTCTATTGGAGATGGAAAGTGTAACAATATATCTGTTTGTTTTTAGCTTCTCCACTCCATCCCTCCTACTAGAAGGGTCCAGTCTAGCTAGAAACTGTATATAAGGAGAGCAGTCAGAGCCCCTAGTGTTCTGCAGTTAGGGAACAGTGCTTGGAAATGGAGACTCTGGCCAGTCTGCATAAGTGACCAGAAGAAGATGCTGAGCCACTATGCATGGGTCACTAGCCCTGCGACAAACGAGCCACCAGGACTACTGAGCTATAGACCGTGGGCCTTTGACCAGGGTACCAGCTTTGTGAAGAGGGAGAGGGACAGCTAGCTCAGGCCTTTCCTCAGCATCAAACTCTTCTGCCAGGGAGCAGACTGGAGATGCCAGTCCTATGCCTCATCTGTATTGTTTTGTACCTGAATCCCTCCAGTAAAGAAGCACACTGGTTTACTGCAGACCCTGACTCTCTGGACTTATTTCTTATTGTTGTGCACCATGCCTTACCATCCCTTTTGGAGAGCAGCAACACGTGTTGACACCTCAACAGTGTCCGAGGGACACAGCGTAGCGCTGGGGCCACCCCAAACCCGGCCACTGCATTTAGATTTTTTTCCTGTCTTGTTGGATTTTTCAGTTCAGAGTCAGTTTCTGCTATGGTCTTATTCTACTTACCTACATTCATCACTCTCCACCTGCACACCATTGCCATCTGCTCCATTGTGGGACTCCTCGTCCCTCATCCGTTGCCATCTTCATCCTGTTTGTTGTCATTTATCAGAGAGTTTATTTTTCTGTATTTGTAGTCTGATATGTGCTTCATATATATATTTTTTGCGACTGTCAGTATTTTTATGTGATTCTGTTCTATTCAAGTCTTGGGGTATAGTATCTAAGTGCCATCTATAAAGACTTGGGAAAAGTGAAGTCAAGTTGTGCTTTCTTGCAAAAAACACCATTGCTACAGTGTGCTGTCTGGCTACCCACACAAAATAGTAAATGAACTTGACTTGATTATGATGTAAGACTGGTGTGAGTGTCTATTGTCTCACACAGTTCAAATACAGGAACAAACCATGACGCTCTTGATTCTGACAGACACCAGCTGGGATAAGGATGATGAAATTCACTCTTGGCTCTTGCATAGCAAAGGACATCCTGTTGGGGTGGAAATCTGTAAGCTGATGTGAAATTAGAAGTAATTAGCTCTATCGTTTTGGCGACCCTATGAAATTTATTAAAACCACAGAGCAGATGTTGGCTGATCGGATGGAACAGTTTGCTAATTTGGACTCATCGGAAGTACCAGATATAAACATACTGGCGTCTCATCGAGGGAGGATGTTCGTCAAATTGCTCAGACAGCACATAATCATACACTGGGAAGAACTTACATGCTCAGGACTTCTCAGTCAGTCAAGGGATAAGATGCTACATCCTTCACTAAGAGCCAAGCTGTCGAATTTATTCCATTTTGGATAATTAACTTTGATTTAAAATTTGATAATTGTTTAAAATTAAAGTCCCCTGTCATTGAAAAGAAAAAAGCCTGGAAATATAAGTCCTTGAGGCATCCTCTAGGTTCAAGTGTTTGGAAATTTTCTTCTTCCGTTAATGTCAGCATAGACCCTTCTTTTAGGTGCTGCTCATATTTACTGTATGTCCCAGATTCTGTCATCAACAGATTTTACAGCAAGAATAGCACAGCATATATGGTCGCAGAATCAATTGTTGGATAGTGATGAGCGGCAGGGGCAATATTTAAATTCGCAATATTTCGCGAATATTTAATAGAATATTCGTCATATATTTGTGAATTTGCGAATTCAAGATTATATTCTTGATAACAAAAATCGGCAATGCATTATTCGTGTAATGCGCGTGAAATACCGGCGTGGGGTAGGCAGCTTTTCTGTTGCTTGCTAGGGATGTTGCTAAGCTCTGACAAAGCCTTCTCATTGGCCCACAAGCTAGAAGAAGGGAGGGATGACCACCTGATATGTACTGTGTAAAAAAAAAATATATATATATATTCGTCATTACGAATATATAGCACTATATTCTAAATATTCGCGAATTCTCGAAGTGCCGATGTTCGCAAAAAAAATGTGGTTTTCAAATGTTCACGCTCAACCCTATTGTTGGACAAATTCTGTTCTAGTATCCTATACTATTGTCAATTACTGACCTCTTCCATACTCTCCTGCTCAAAACCATTCCTCATTCCTCCTTTCCCCTTCCAAGCAGATGTCAGGGAGGTACAGTAGTAATGCACATTGTTATTACAGCAATGACCATGAGCCGCCGTTGTCCGGCTTACCCTGCCTGGTGGCCCGGAGCCACCTCCAGCCGTGGCAGGTATGACTGCAGCCTGCTTGCCATCAAGAGCTCTTCTCCTTGCCTGTAGGATGCATGAACTCCCTCTGTCTCTTAAAGCACCAGCATGTTAACAACCCTTGGGTATTTAAAGCATCTTTCCCTGTTGGACTCTGACCCTCCACTGCCTGAACTGTGCCTGATCTCTGTACTGACCCTTTGTTGCCTTCCCTGATCTTAGATCATTCACTGTTTAGCTCGTACTCTGCCTGCCCTGACCACAGCCTGTCCTTGACTATGGTTTTGCTTGACCTCTCAGTGCCCTAAATCAGCTTTTAACTCCACAGAGACTACTCATGGAGGTAGCAGCCTGGTGGTTCCCCTGGAGTGAAGTCTATATAAAAGGTGAGAACCAGGGGATTGCCAGGATAACACTTTTAGCGAAAGTGTCGAGGGGACATCCTTTATGTCTAGAGGAAAGAAGCTTTCTCTATCAACATGGAAAGGATATTCTTTAATGTAAGAGCAGCGAAAGTCGACAGGTCCTCTATATAAGAGAATCCTATTGATTTACAGTCAGTAACATAGTATAGAAACAGCCTTGTCATGTACAGTAATGGGAATATATCCAATTATGAAAGCATCCACTGTGGACAGCTTACAGCTCTGTCAAAAGAATGGAACATCCAAGCCAATGATCTTTCAGTGAACTGTATGTATATTATCGATGTTCAGTCTCTTAAGACTAAATATCCGGTTCTTGGCTTAAAATTGAGAAACCGTACAGATAATAAAAGTGAGGATTGTTTTCTCCATTTTATTGTTTGGACAGGCCATGAAAAGTGCAATTACTGTAGAGTGTTCAAGTTCTATGGTCTGAGACAAGGTAAAGTTTGTCGCCAAAGAAAGTTAAAGAAAATATATATATATATAAATTCTTGGGGGTAAAAGCAAGAAAACTTAGCATGTTAATAGAGTGAGTCACAACTTGTTCTCTAGGAGATGCCCCAAATACAATATGTTCAGTCTGACTCTGAGTAAAGCTGGTCCACATAGGGGGCCGAAGAGGATGGAGTATGATGCCGCCAGGACTCTAACTTTGATGTTCTTTAAATCTATTTTTCAGACTTCATTATCTCTGGTTATGTACTAGGTATTCAGTAAAACAACATATCAGTTTTGCTTGCAGTATACCTTTAATTACTCCAGTAACACACAAAGAAACCTTATCTAGTCTTCCATAATGTGGTTATGCGGAAGAAGTATATGACTAAATTATGATATGATGTTTTTCTGAATATAAAACTTTCCCAAACACTTTAAGCAATCATTACATACAGATCCATAGAGAAGTAAATTTGTTTTCCGGTTCTTTATTTTCATTTGTTTTAATTAAGGCATGAATGTTTACATAAACTAAAATAATGCAGCTTAATTTTTTTTTTCTTTTATGTAGTGGCAATATGTACAAAGGTTAATAATAATGGCAGACTCCCTAGTGGTCCAAGGGAGTGAATGGACTTATGTAAATGTCCCTGGTGGTCTAGTGCAGTGAAGGGACCTAACATCCCTAGTGGTCTAGGAGAATGAATAGCTTTGAGATTAGCAAAATGATTGTACAGAATTGATTTGTCCAATCGGCAGGGTTTATGGAAATGAAGCCGTGCTGATTGGACAAAATGAATCTATAGAATAATTTTGCTCATGACCAGAATGGGTTTATGTTGACATCCCTGGTGGTTTAAGGTTGCGAAGGGGCTTAACATCCATGGTTGTCTAGGGGAGTAAATTGGTTTATGCTGTCATCCCTGGTGGTCTAAGGCTGTGAAGGGGCTTATCATCCATGGTGGTCTAGTGAGTAAATGGGTTTGTGTTAACAAACCTAGTGGTCTAGAGCAGTGATGAGGCTAACATTAAAGGGGTTAATGGGTTAGCTGAGTTATAACAACAAAACCTTCATAGTGCACCCAAAATATTATAAAATAAAAAAATAACACACACTTAACCCCCGATGGCTTCAGAGGAAAGCAATCTATCCAACATTTGACGTACATGCTATATGTCCACCCCCCGAGCATTGCTTGCCTCTAGGCATGGAAATACTAACCTACTAGCCCACCTAATATGGGTCGTACAAAAGCTTATCCCCCTAAAAATAGTGGAGTAAATGTGTCCCATTCTATATGTACAGAACATTTATGAGTTTTGACAGCTGCTGACCATGTAGACTGTTACGTGCGGCCTCACACACGGCGCATTCGTGTACTCGGCTGTATTCCTACCAGATCAATATTTACCGATGCGTTAAAACAAATACAGTCTGTTACTATGGATAAGCACAAATAAAATATTCCGGCACAAATTATTTTTGCAAGTGATCATTTTGTATGATTGGGACTCCCTGCGGCTGCTGGTTCTGTGCAGATTTACATCCAGTCTCTAAATCAGGTCTTCCCAGCTGCTTGTAAATTAGCTGCGCCTTATCAGCTACATTTGTCATGCACCCTAGAACTGCTGAAGACGAATAAACACTATGGGGCTCTGTTTTACAGTAAAAGACCCGCCAGAGTAAGGTCTCACACACACGGCAATTTGCGGTCCCCAATGCATGGGCACTATCCGTGCGGCTTACATGGCGGATTCAGACTCATTCAACTTGAATGGGTCCGTTATCAATCTGCACTGCAAAAAAATAGAACAGAGAAAAAGCCCACGGAAGCACTACAGAGTTCTGTGCCTCTGTTCTGCACCACACCTTCCAGAGTGCGCACCCATTCAAATTAAAGGGTCCCAATCCATGATGTGGTGAGTAGTGATGAGCGGCAGGGGTCATATTCGAATTCTAATATTCGTTATATTCTAGGATTTTTTTACTCGAAAAATCTGCAAGGTAATGATCGTGTAATATGCGAATTTTCTTAATGCGAATTTCTGTAATCCGATTTATTTATTTTTTGCGAATTTTTCAACTTACAAATATTAGACAAAAATTATAGCACTATATTAGCTAAATTGCTATAACTTAGATTTTTCTAATATTCGTAATATAGAATATATAGCATATATAGCAATATAGCGAATATTCGGAAAAAAAACGAATATAGAGCAATTTAGCTAATATAGTGCTATAATCTTCTTTGTCTAATAGTTGCAATTTTTTTCTCATCTGAAGTTCAGATTGAAAAAAAATTAAAACTATTAAAAAAATGGATTATAGCACTATATTAGCTAAATTGCTCTATATTCGTTTTTTTTCGAATATTCGCTATATTGCTATAACGTTGTTTTTTTGAATATTCGTAATATTTTAAAACAAGAATATATAGCAATATAGCAAATATTCGAAAAAAAATATTGAGTAATTTAGCTAATATAGTGCTATAATCTTTTTTATATATATTTTTTATTACGAATATTCGAAAAAACGAAGTTATAGCAATATAGCAAATATTCGGAAAAAAAAAACTGAATATAGAGCAATTTAGATAATATAGTGCTATAATCTTCTTTGTCTAATAGTTGTAAGTTGAAAAATTTGCAATAAAAATTTGCATTACGAAAATTCGCAAACAACACTACTCCTAAAGTCAAATATACTGCAGCCTTCTCATTGGCCCACAAGCTAGAAGCAGGGAGGGATCATGTGTAACGAAATTACGAATATATATCACTATATTCAAAATATAAGTACCTATATTCGCGATAAAAATTTGAATATTCATGATCAACACTAGTGGTGAGCACACGGCCGGTGCCTGCATATTGCGGACCCACTGTTTGCAGGCCACAATACGGGCTCGACCGGGCAACGGTCGTGTGCATGAGGCGTAAAAAGTAGTTAATTTATTAAGAGGCACACGCCTGTAATAAATCTGTTGCATCTCTGATGCCCATGCACCACACACTGAAAGCTGGATCTGTTGTAGGGTTCAATTACAATTTATGTCACTTTCCTGGCATACATTATCGTAATCATGTTGGATTGTGGTGGTCCCACTTCTTAGGCTAAGCCCCACTTACTTTTTTGTAAAAAAACATGGCAAAAGAAGTGAAGATAGGTAGAAAGTTACATAATTTTACGCAAATTAATGTGCAAAAGATTGTGTCGTTTGTACCCCAGAAACCTGGCAGCAAATTTTGTAAATTACTTATATGCATATTGTAAAGTAAATTAGCAAAATGCATCCTTACCATCGTTCATGATTTTTTTTATTTTTTTTTTTTTATCCTGCATGGAGCAGGAAAGCGAAAAACATGCCAAACGATTTGGAACATGTGGCTCTGTACTAACCGGGTATGAATACATTTGCCACAGGCTTTTGTTTCACTGATGCATCTAAAATCAAAATGAAAACAAATGGCCCTGATAAAAAAAATAAAAATCTTGCACGGTTTTATGTAGTGTTGAGCGAAGTTATAAAAAATTTGATTTGGCTGCTTCGAAGAATTTCACAAAGAAATTTGCTTTGTGACGAATAACGGTACTTTGTCCCGAAACGCATTTCTTTGTACAGTATGTAGCGGGCACAATGATGGGAACGGCGATCGTGCTACCCCCTTTTATTGAACCCCTCAGATGCTGGGTTCATCGCTAATTGCGGCAACTAAGATGTGCCCGCTAACTATAACCATGGAGACACATAGGTCTTTATAGTAGCTCTATGCATAAAACTAGTAATGAGCAAATCAAAGTCAAACCAATTGACTTTTGTCTGAATTTCAGGAAAAATTTGATTTGGCGCAAAGCCAAATTTCCTTGCGCTTCGTGGTAACTAATCAATTTTCCCTGAATTGTCGGGAGAAAATAAGTACATACCATATCCATTTAATTGTGTACAGGCTGCCGCAGCCATCTTGATTGAAGACACACCACGAAATCTCGTGCAGTGTCATCATGCCGTCATCATGCCAGCCGACATGGTGACGTCATAAGTCACAGTGCGCAAGATTTTGCACAGTATCTTCAATCAAGATGGCAGTGGCGGCCTCTTCACAAGCAAATGCATGAGGGGAGTGTGTGTTTTATTAGGGGGCCCCCCCCCCCCCCCCCCCCCGCCAATTTAGGGAAAATTGATTAGTTACCACGAAGCACAAGGAAATTTGACTTTGGGTCAAATCAAATTTTTCCTAAAATTCGGATCAAAGTTAATTGGTTTGACTTCGATTCACTCATCACTAGTTTTATGAATACAGCTACTATTAAGACCTATGTGTCTCCATGATTATAGACTACAAACACTGTGTAGTCTGAACCTGCAGTGATGAATTACTTTTCTTCATCTCTCCCACTGTAGAGATCAACATCATCTCTATAGTCAAACAGCTTCGCTGTTTATAATTCCACGGTGGAGTATGGACACTCCAGAATTGGAACTTGGGTGCAGTTGCCATTCTCACATTCCTCATAGTTTTCTATTGACTCCTGCATTAAGATGATACAGTCTATACTGTAGGTCGATAGATTAAGTGTAGATCTTCTTGGAAGATCTCAAGCCTTAGCAATAGCCAGCAGTTCTTGGCATGGCATCAAAAGGTCTGTTGGAGATGATGACATCACATTGGAAAAATATTGTCATTTTTTATTTATTTTTTATGTACCACTAATGGTTACAAGATTGGGGACATGCCCTACTTCCTTAGCCAAGGGCACATGCTATAGAGGCAGCACATGCAGCAGGCCACTGTGCTCTTGGGAAGTTTCAGTGCAGCAGAAATGCTTTTGTCCCCTTCTTCAGATCTGTGCCTCCACACAATCCTGTCTCTGAGCTCTACAGACAGTTCTTTCCTCTTCATGGTTTGGTGTTTTTCTCTGATATGCATTGTCAGCTGAGAGACATTATATAGACAGGGCTGTGTCCTTCCAACTTGTCTCTAATAAGATTAATTTAGAAACATCTCAATGATGATAACGAGAAATGGGAGCCCCCCAGAGCCTGTCAAGTATCATAGCAAAGGGTCTGAAAACGTATGTCCATACAAATTGTATTATTTCCTTTTCAATACATTTGCAAGAATTTCTAGAATTCTGTTCTCACTTTCTCATTATGGGGTATTGAGTGCAGATTGATGGGTGGAAACATTATATTTTTTTTATAAAAAAATTGCACAAGCCCATAGCGTAACAAAATGTGAAAAAAAGTCGACAAATGCACTGTATAGGGATCTCTTTCTAGTGATATACCATCTCGCTTCACTTACAGTCATAATTCAACTATTTGTCTGTAGATCGCTGAGATAGATTATCTACTATTCTCTCCCTGAAATCACAAGCCCAGCACCAACCTCTCCCTACAATTGTAACAGCAGAGTGACGTGCAGCGCTATGTGACTCAAGCTTATATAGAGTCTGGGTCACATGCTGCTCTGGCCAATCACAGCCATGCCATTAGTAGGCATGGCTGTGATGGCCTCTTGGGGCAAGTAGTATGACGCTTGTTGTGCAGCCTTTCAAAAAGCGCCAAGAAACTGCCGAACACCGAACCCGAACTTTTCCGGAAATGTTCAGGTTCGGGGTCCAAAAATCCTAAAGTCCGCTAAACCCTACTCATGGAGGTAGCAGCCTGGTGGTTCCCCTGGAGTGAATTCTATATAAAAGGTGAGAACCAAGGGAATTCCAGGATAACACTTTTAGTGACAGTGATAAGGGGGACATTCTTTATGTCTAGAGGAAAGAAGCTTTCTCTATCAACATGGAAAGGATATTCTTTAATGTAAGAGCAGTGAGATTATGAAACTTTTTGTCAGAGGAGGTGGTGATGGTAAATTCACTAAAAGAGTTCAAGAGGGGCCTGGGTGTATTTCTAGAGTGTAATAATATTATAGGTTATAGCTACTTCGAGAGGGGTTGTGGATCCAGGGAGTTATTTAAGTATTTACTAAAAAAAGAGAAATCGGGAAAGTTGACAGGTCCTCTATAGAAGAGAATCCTATTGATTTACAGTCAGTAACATAGTATAGAAACAGCCTTGTCATGTACAGTAATGGGAATATATCCAATTATGAAAGCATCCACTGTGGACAGCTTACAGCTCTGTCAAAAGAATGGAACATCCAAGCCAATGATCTTTCAGTGAACTGTATGTATATTATCGATGGCTTGGTCTCTTAAGACTAAATATCCAGTTCTTGGCTTAAAATTGAGAAACTGTACAGATAATAAAAATGAGGATTGTTTTCTCCATTTTATTGTTTGGACAGGCCATGAAAAAGTGCAATTACTGTAGAGTGTTCAAGTTCTATGGTCTGAGACAAGGTAAAGTTTGTTGCCAAAGAAAGTTAAAGAAAATATATATATCAATTCTTGGGGGTAAAAGCAAGAAAACTTATCATGTTAATAGAGTGAGTCACAACTTGTTCTCTAGGAGATGCCCCAAATACAATATGTTTAGTCTGACTCTGAGTAAAGCTAGTCCACATAGGGGGCCGAAGAGGTTGGAGTATGATGCCGCCGGGACTCTATGTCACGGCGGACTGGATCTCAGATACACAGACAACCAAATAAACAAGTATCTAGGCGAAATGCTGGGGAAAGGTCACCTCCTAGCAAATCCCTGACTTCTCTCCCTACGCTGCTAAGCCCACATTCAGACCTTGAAGATAGGAATAATGTGTCCTCGTGCCTGGACTGCAAATACCCTAGAATCCCTGACATGGTGAAAGGGGAGAAGGGGCAGAAGACACACAAACAGCCTAGACCGCAAATAACAAAAACAGAAACCAAACTTATCTGAGCTGGAACAGAAAATCCTTCCTTCCTTGAATCCAAGGCCAGACTGAATTCTATAACCCGCACGGCCCTCTGGGAGTGAAAGCAATTTAAGCCAATGACCCCACCCAGAGCACCTGAAGGAAGGCGGATCCAGCACGATTCCAAAACAAAACAAATGATTAGACACGTGCTGCCAATCTGACAGACCTCCGCAGACCGTCCGAACAGGGCATGACACTCTATCTTTGATGTTCTTTAAATCTATTTTTCAGACTTCATTATCTCAGGTTATGCACTAGGTATTCAGTAAAACAACATATCAGTTTTGCTTGCAGTATACCTTTAATTACTCCAGTCACACACAAAGCAACCTTATCTAGTCTTCCATAAGGTGGCTATGCGGAAGAAGTATATGACTAAATTATGATATGATGTTTTTTCTAAATATAAAACTTTCCCAAACACTTTAAGCAATCATTACATAGGGTCTGAAAACGTATGTCCATGCTAAATTGTATTGTCTCCTTTTCAATACATTTGCAAGAATTTCTACAATTCTGTTCTCACTTTCTCATTATGGGTTATTGAGTGCAGATTGATGGGTGGAAACATTTTTTTTTTTTTTATATTTTTTTCACACAAGCCCATAGCGTAACAAAATGTGAAAAAAAGGTGACAAATGCACTGTATAGGGATCTCTTTCTAGTGATATACCATGTCGCTTCACTTACAGTCATAATTTAATAATCGTCAGTATAAATAGTGACATTAGGCAGCCATGCATGTTTTAATTAACAGTACTGAACGTCGTCCCCTGCGAAACATCAATAGGAAGTGTATGTGAGGGAAGAAAGAAAGTGTCCTCATCTCATAAATACTGCAAGTTGTAAACCCCCCAAGTAAATATTGATGATATATTGATATTTTCCGGATCCCTATATAAATTAATGAGGCTGTGTCACAGGTTCCCCGAAGGGACCAAGGTGATTTGTGAGTCTACAGCTTCCTCAATCTGCTATCTTCCCCAGGCTGTACATTATCACGAATAACAAATGGCATCTATATACCGCTCTCATTAACATGCATTAGGCACATGAAGAAAACAATACTTCTGACTAACGGATTCTGCTTTATTAGGATCCATACAATGAAATCTTTACAAGGCGGGTTTTAACTTATTGAATCGGACTGATAATTTCCGCGGTCAAGTCAGCAATGGTTCACGTTTAATCAGTGAGGGATGGGAGGACAGTTTATGGAATGACTTCCTGGTGCCTATATATACCTTGGGACCCAGAGTATACAGGTCTGTATGCTGCGTGCTTCAATATCTGTCCAGATTTACTTCGACTCAATTCATTGCTGCCAACAGTTTAAAGGAACATTCCAGGAAAATGTATATAATTTGTAAAATGCACCTACAGTCGTGGCCAAAAGTTTTGAGAATGACACAAATATTCGTTTTCACAAAGTTTGCTGCTAAACTGCTTTTAGATCTTTGTTTCAGTTGTTTCTGTGATGTAGTGAAATATAATTACACGCACTTCATACGTTTCAAAGGCTTTTATCGACAATTACATGACATTTATGCAAAGAGTCAGTATTTGCAGTGTTGGCCCTTCTTTTTCAGGACCTCTGCAATTCGACTGGGCATGCTCTCAACCAACTTCTGGGCCAATTCCTGACTGATAGCAACCCATTCTTTCATAATCACTTCTTGGAGTTTGTCAGAATTGGAGGGATTTTGTTTGTCCACCTGCCTCTTGAGGATTGACCACAAGTTCTCAATGGGATTAAGATCTGGGGAGTTTCCAGGCCATGGACCCAAAATGTCAAAGTTTTGGTCCCCGAGCCACTTAGTTATCACTTTTGCCTTATGGAACGGTGCTCCATCGTGCTGGAAAATGCATTGTTCTTCACCAAACTGTTGTTGGATTGTTGGAAGAAGTTGCTGTTGGAGGGTGTTTTGGTACCATTCTTTATTTATGGCTGTGTATTTGGGCAAAATTGTGAGTGAGCCCACTCCCTTGAAAGAGAAGCAACCCCACACATGAATGGTCTCAGGATGCTTTACTGTTGGTAGCGCTCACCTTTTCTTCTCCGGACAAGCCTTTTTCCTGATGCCCCAAACAATGGAAAGAGGCTTCATCGGAGAATATGACTTTGCCCCAGTCCTCAGCAGTCCATTCACCATATTTTCTGCAGAAGATCAATCTGTCCCTGATGCTTTTTTTGGAGAGAAGTGGCTTCTTTGCTGCCCTTCTTGACACCAGGCCATCTTCCAAAAGTCTTGGCCTCACTGTGCATGCAGATGCGCTCACACCTGCCTGCTGCCATTCCTGAGCAAGCTCTGCACTGGTGGCACTCCGATCCCGCAGCTGAATCCTCTTTAGGAGACGATCCTGGCGCTTGCTGGACTTTCTTGGACGCCCTGAAGCCTTCTTAACAAGAATTGAACCTCTTACCTTGAAGTTCTTGATGATCCTATAAATTGTTGATTGAGGTGCAATCTTAGTAGCCACAATATCCTTGCCTATGAAGCCACTTTTATGCAACGCAATGATGGCTGCACGCGTTTCTTTGCAGGTCACCATGGTTAACAATGGAAGAACAATGATTTCAAGCATCACCCTCCTTTTAACAGGTCAAGTCTGCCATTTTAACCCAATCAGCCTGACATAATCATCTCCAGCCTTGTGCTCGTCAACATTCTCACCTGAGTTAACAAGACGATTACTGAAATGATCTCAGCAGGTCCTTTAATGACAGCAATGAAATGCAGTGGAAAGGTTTTTTGGGGATTAAGTAAATTTTCATGGCAAAGAAGGACTATGCAATTCATCTGATCACTCTTCAAACCATTCTGGAGTATATGCAAATTGCTATTATAAAAGCAGCAACTTTTCCAATTTTAAATATTTATGTAATTCTCAAAACTTTTGACCACTTTTGTCACTCTGGTCCTCTAAATGTAAATTCCAAGGACTTCTGTACAGGATAGATCCTTAAAGGGGTTCTCTTTATTATGTAGATGAAGTTAATACAAGGCACTTACTAATGTATTGTGATTGTCCATATTGCCTCCTTTGCTGGCTGGATTCATTTTTCCTTCACCTTATACGGTGCACTTTTCCGTGGTTATGACTAGTGTTGAGCGAATGGATCCAGATGAAGTGGAATTCGATCCTAATTTCAGGGAAAATTAGATTCAATGTGACGCCGAATTTCCTCATGCTCCGTGGTAGCGAATCAGTTTTCCCTGAATGATGGTAAATTTAAAAAAAAAATCTTACTTGCGTCATCCGTCTGAATGTGAACAACCGATCGCCGTTATCTTGATTGAAGATCTCGCACAAAATCCCTTGAGCGGTGATGTATGACGTCACCACGCGGCCGTCATCACGGGCCATGCAAGTTTTTGCTCTACATCTTCAATATCAAATGGATGAGTTAAGTATGATTATTTTTTTTATTCATATTTTTTTTTGATGTTACACTGTAATATCAATGTCAGATGCCGCAATCGGCTATGAGCGCGGCATCTGAATTGTACAATGACAGAGAGCAGTGCAATCGCAGCTTCCCGTCATTGCACCCACTACTTGTAAAAGAAATGCGCTTTGTGACAATACTTCGCTCATCACTAGTTACGACCACTCTGCAATCCAGTAGTGGTGGTCGTGCTTGCACACTATAAGAAAAAGTGCCGGCTCCTCTGGTGGCCGGGACCACGGGATTGCATAGGCTGATGCTTTTTCCTATAGTGTTCAAGCACGACCACCACTGATGGATTGCAGAGTAGTCATAACGATGGAAACGAGCAGTGTGTAATGTGATGGTAAAATGTATCCAGCCAGCAAAAGAGACAATATGGACAATCACAATAGTAAGTGCCTTGAAATAAAGGGGTTGTCCGAGTTCAAAGCTGAACTCGGACATACCCTTATTTTCACCCAGGCAGCCCCCCTGAGGCTAGCATCGGAGCATCTGATACTGCGATGCGCTCCCTTGCCCTGCGCTAAATCGCGCAGTGCATGGTCTCTTTTGTTTTCAATAACACAATGCCGGGCAAAAAACTTCCGCCCGGCAGTCTGTTCGGTGACGTCACCGGGCTTCCTGGCAGCCCCATGGAGAGCCCCAGTACGTCAGCGGATCTCCAAAAAATGCCTTTGCCCTGCCCAATTTAGCGCATGGCAAAGGAGAGCATCGGAGCATGAATTTCTCCGATGCTCAAGTCAGGGGGGCTGCCGGGGTCAAAATTAAGGCATGTCCGGGTTCAGCTCTGAACCCGAACAACCCCTTTAACTTTCTCTACATGATAAATGCTATTTGCTAAAGTGAGACAACCCATTTTACAAAAACAACCCCTTTTTCTGATTTCACTTCCTGCTCTGCAGCCATTCACTGAAGCTGATCCATATAGACATCTTTCCTGTTGTATGCAATCTGCACATAACAGTGCCATATTAATACATACAGTTCTATAATGGGGTAAGTGCTGCAGTCACCAGCTCCATCTACTACACCATGGATGGAGCTGTGTAGTTTCAGCACTGACTTCTGGGCCGGAGCTACCAGGTAACAGCTGTTTAGGTTGTCAGACCCCTTCCGATCTGATATCGATGGCCTACCCTGACAACACCATTTACAGCCCTGATAAGACCCTAGTACTGTAGTTTCAAATTACAAATGATAAAAATCCCCCCATGGAAATTAAAGATAAAGGGGTTCTCAGCTTTGGACAATCTATGGGGAATGAACTCCTTATCTCTGATCTCCTGACCTCATCAACATTCATTATAGCTAAACTTGTATCAAACTGATACAAATATAGCTTTATGATGCCAGGAGATCAGATATAAGGCTTCACATGAGCCATCAGATGACAGAACTGAGATGTGATGTTCTGCAAACAGACTGATTATTTTAGCCCCTGTATCTAAACAATGGCTTAATATTTTAATAAAGACCGATTGGAAAAATTTATTTTTGTCCCCAAATCATTCATTTACAAAAAATATCATTAATTTGCCAAGTCGATCTGGGTAAGAGACCCTCTTTAAATCACTCTTTCTTTTGGGTAGACGATAGTTCCCATTATTAACTGAGAATTCTCTCAAATATTTTCGCTATACTACTTTAAACAGAGTCTGTCCGCAGTAAATTCACTGTTAACTCAGGTATTTTAATCCATATGCAGACGATCAGTTAAGTGCCTCAAGGGTGGGCCCAAGCCACTAGGTGAACACTTGGTTCCTCTGCCAGTCCTTCCCTCTCCTGGGTCCAAGTTCCTGCTTAGTCAACTCTCCTGGCCCTGTCAATCAAACACTAGGCAGACAGAGAAGGCAGAAAGAGTAAGGGTGCACAGAGTGTGTTGGCCCCGCCCTTGGTGCACTTATTGCTCATTTGCATATGGATTCAAATAACTTTTTCTCCAGCTTGAAGTCACAGATCGCTATGCGAAAGGTATTATTACATTCAGCCAAGCTAGCCCTACAGGGCTCCACTTGGTAGGAGTTTTTGCCATTGAATTTCTCAGTTTGTCCCTTTGTTCCTCTGGTGAATCATGTTTAAGAACAGGGGTATAGCTATGGGGGATGTATAGGTGACAGTTACACTCAGGTCCTAGCAGCCTCCGTGAGATAACAAGAGACCCTATTGCAGAGCTGGCTTTGGGGCCCAGGACCTTCCCCTCCGTTCACTTGGCTTCATCGCTATAGGCACCTTACGTTTATATTGTGAATATTTATTCCAAAATGCAGAACATTTCTCTTTTTAATGGCTCTGGATTCCCATTTGGTATAATGAGGCAATTAGTGGTTCTTAATGGCCTCTAGGAACACATCCTGGTTGTCCCATGATAGTTTACAGCCGCAGCCAGATGTTCTACGATATTAAATTGTATTTTTTTTTATATCCCATCATGCACTGCAGCTTCCCAGGACATGCAGCTTCCTTGTCAAAATAATCCCTGGCATTCCCAGTTACCGTTTTCCATTAAATCTATCATCTGTCATCCTAATAATGGTATTCGAAGGAGGCCACCGGAAAGATTGATTTCCAGCTCTTAGGTTGGTTATGACGTCTTGTGGCCACTCATTTTGTGGGAGCCCAGAAGTTAGGGTTAGGGTTAAATAAAAAAAAACAAAAAAACGTATAGAGCGCCATTCCTCTCAATTTCCAAGACCTTTACTCAAAGTTACATTCATGCAACAGTAAAAAGCAAAACAACCCAAAAATTTGTACATCCATTTTCTGGACGTCTATTATTTTTTAAAAGGCCATATTGCACCATATTACTGACTTTTAACAGCTGCTAGGCAGGTGCACTCATGTCTAAGCGGCCGTTAAATACAGTCCGTCAGGCCGTGAAAATGGACATATCCTATTTTTGTCGGACGCTATTCACTGGCCGTTATAAAAAACGGTCATATGAGTAGCCCCACAGACTTCAATGGTTCTGAAAATGGCCACGTGACGGGCGTAAAAAAAAAACAGCATATACAGTATGTCGTGTTCATGTAGCCTTCCCATTCACACCTTGTACAGACCTAACACTGAATGTGTTCGCACAATCTCTCTTCTGACCTGATAGATTCTTACAATGTATCACATGGTTGGTACCAGGGGCGTCGCTAAAGGCTCATGGGCCTTGGTGCAAGAGTTCAGCTTGGGCCCCCCTTGTCTCAGTGCTTTGTGGCCACAGGGGCATATAGGCTTCCTGCTGGCTGAGGCAAAATTTGAAACAGCACCTCCCCCCCATGCCAAATTCTCGACCTAACCCCTTCCCTCCAGCCAGAGTAACAGTGTAACTTGACCAGCATGCACTTTCTATAATACTGGTGTCTTCTTATGTGGCACAAGGGTCTTTGGGCCCCCTCAAGCTCCTGGGCCCGGTAGTGACTGCTACCTCTGCACCCCCTATAGCTACGTCCCTGGTTGGTACAAAGAATAAGATCCCAAGCTCCAGACTGTTCAGCTCACAGGGTCTTTAAAAATATAAAAAAGAAAATGATAAAAGTTCAAATCACTTTTAATCAGAATTAAAATAAATAAATAAAAAGTAAACATTATAAGCATTGTTGCATCCAAATATGCCTTGACTATTAAAATATAAAAATATTTATCCCATAGGCAAATGGCCATACAGAAAAAAAAAAATTCATCATTTTACCTCCCCCCAAAAAATGTAATAAAAAGCAATCATAAAGTCATACACCCCCAAAATGACATCGCTGAAAATTACAGATCGCCCTTCAAAAAATAAGCCCCCACAAGGCTCTGTAGACAAACTACAAATATGAAATAGTTATGGGGTCAGAATATTTTTTTTCCAGTATTAAAACACAAGTAGAACTAAACAATGGTGGTATCGTTGTAATTGTACTGACCAACAGAATGAAGGACAGTTTTACCACAAAACCCGTAAAACTGTGGCAGAATTGCGTTTTTTTTTTTAATGCTACCCCATTTGGAACTTTTTTTTGCAGCTTTCCACTACATTGTTTGCAATATTAAATGGTGCCATGAGAAAGTATAACTTGTCCTATGTGAATGTAAAAAAAAAAAAAAAAAAAAAAGTTATGGCTCTGGGAAGCAGGGAGTAAAAATCTAAAATGCAAAAAATGGAAAATTGACCAGTCCTGAAGGGGTTAATCAGCATGTTCCCAGTCACTGTTCCCAGAGATCTTAAAAAGGGTTTAGGATTAAAATGGCAATTATAATAGAAAGTGGCAGAACTTTTGCTGATACAAAGTTGCGATACATGCAGACCGTTCCCCTCCCGTCACCTCCGTCTGCTCGATTTGGCGGCCGTGCCCCCCGCCCTTCATATTCTATATTATGTTGCTCATGACTGAATTAGTTCTAGAAACGTGCGACCACCTGGAGCTTTCAACGTGCCGTCGCCGCTGCTATGGATGTTTTTCTCTTCTAATTATGATGAGCAATTTGGGAATAAGTAGGACTCCCTTTGATACAATCAGAGTTGTCATTGTCACTGTAATGACCCCCCCTCGCGAAGCCATTGGCTCTCTGACTCATGTCACTACGCCGGACCCTGATTGTATTGCACATCTATTTAGCTTGGCCCTGATATTTGGAAACTTTTCTTGACTGGAATAGTCTGACTGGAGTCATCGCATGGAGCGAAGACCGCCTGGCAGAGCGAGGTGCTCAGCTGGAAAGCCCCCCGCCGCGCACATTTCCAAGAGACACATCAGGGACTCGGTCTGACTCTGTCTGGATGACCTCTCATAGAGTCTAGATAATCGCTTATTACAGCAGCTCCTGTGTGAGCTTGTTCACTCCATCGACGCAAGCCAAAAAATAAAAAATAAACCTGTAAAAAATAAAAAATAAATCACATATTTTATCTGCCTCTGAAGTTATATAGGGATAATTTCCTGTGGTTTCCTTTACATCCCTTTAATTAAAGTAGATTGGGGACCCTCAATAATTGAGTCAATAAGTCCTTATATCCATGTACATATCCCAGGTTCTGGTTGCGGGGGACAGGGGGCAACATGGAGCTGAATCTGGAGGAAGAGTATTTAGATACTGAGTGAGAGTAGTGAATAGAAAGGTTGCCCAGGGTAAGGGGAAAGCCTAGCTGCAGAAAAAAACTGTGGTTCCGGTGGCGCATCTATGGGGTTCTCACTGCACAGATACTACAAAAGCAGCTACCTGCAGCTGCCACCAGGGGGAGCTCAATGAATGCAGATTGTTGGGTCAGTTATGACATTTTCTACCTGCTTCTGGCGGTGCAGACCCACAGGGTTCTCCCCTCCTTCCAGCTCTGTTCCTCCACTCTTTTCCTCTGCCCCTAGAGCACACGTACTCTTACTCCAGATCGTCAAGGGCCAGAGTTTGCACCCTAGTCTTCACCAGCCAATGGCTGGCTACTGTAGTGTACTGATGGCACCTTCCCAGTAAGGGAGTAATGTCTGATCGATAGGTGTTAGGCTTCGTTCACATCACCGTTCAGCCTTTCTGTTCTCCTGCTCCGTTTAGGAGCAGGAGAACGGAAAGGACGGAAAAGGCACATAACTGACGCCAAACTGAGTAAAACGGAGCCCTTAGGACCCCATATACTATAATGGGGTCCATTATGTTTCCGTTCAGAAGATTATTTTTAAGCAGAGACAAAAGTTGTGCATGCAGGACTTTTGTCTCCGCTTCAAAATCATCTTCTGAGCGGAAACATAACGGACCCCAATATAGTCTAGGGGGCCTAAGGGCTCCGTTTGGCTCAGTTTGGCGTCAATTATGTTCCTTTCCGTCCTTTCCGTTCTCCTGCTCCTAAACGGAGCAGGAGAACGGAAAGGCTGAACGGTGATGTGAATGAAGCCTAAAGTTTGCTGTCACCCTGAAAATGTGCTGTTCTTTGTTGGTCTGCCCGTGTACCAACTTTTGCCTATTTTCCAGATTTGACCCTTCCTGACTTCTGCCTGGTCTTCATACTCACTTTGAGCTGCCTACCCTGACCTCAGACTGTTTATCTTATTGAACTATTAGGCTGTTTGTATAATACTCGTTTATGAACTCTTGAATCTGCACTTTATAGTACCTCCCTAAAAATACTTTTTGCACTTGCACTTTATTATGCTTATCCTGCCGTTCAGTCACCACCACCGTGTTGGTGTTTTTAACCGTTTTAAATTTATTTATGTATGCCAATCATGTCTATAATACACGTTTAATAAAAATGTGATACTATAATCACATTATAATCACATTGTGATTAGCTTCTTATTTATTGTTGAACCACATATACGGTGCATCTATTGTTGTTCTATTCTATGGTGTATATGGGTTGATTATAGGTGGGGATATGGGTTTGGTGTTTATGTTTATCTTATTGAACATACTCTGCCTGCCCTGACCTCGGCTAGTCGATGACTTTGGTTTTGCCTGCTCACTTGGTGGTCTGCACCAGTAACTCTTGACCCCATGGGTTGGCCATCACTCAACCAGAGACTACTCCAGGAAGTAGCCGCCTAGTGGTGGTTCCCATGCAGTGAAGTCCAGATCCCTGTGTAGTGGGGCCACGTAATCACAAGTAAAATCTGTTCCAGTGACACATAGCGGATAAACATCCACTGTGTAAGGGCTTATGTACATGACCATTGCCTGATTTGTGGGCCGCAAATTGCGGATTTGCAAAATACGATACTGGCCGTATATATTCTAGATTTTGCGGAATGACCGTCTTGCCTTCTGTAGATTAAAACGGACAAGAATAGGACGGGGGCGACGAATGGACATACAGATGCGGACATTTGAAGTGAATGGGTCTGCATCCGACCCGCAAAAATGTGGAACCAAAAATACGTTTGTGTGCATGAGCCATAATACTGATTAGTACGGAACCCATTTAATGTAATACTAGCTGTATACATCAAAATGCAGTTAGCTCCCCCTAGTGGTGGCTGGTTTCAGGTAGAATTCTGCAGTATTATTTATGAAGTCAGAAAACAGATCTATACTGCAGGGAATAAAAAGCATGGGCTGACCAGGTCCTCTCTTTGGGGGAATACAGCACTGCTTACCACTATTATGTCCGTGTACATATAGATAGAGGTTGTCTAAACCAGCAGGCATCTCTTTTAATCATATAAGTAACCTATGCACAATGTATTTATTTCTTATAATGGCCTCATCAATTATCACTGACCATTTATTTAGAACTAAAAGTACTGCATTTATCAGATATAGCATTGCTGAGTAAGGGCTTATGCACACGACCGTATGCATTTTACGGTACGAAAAAAGAAAACTGATCCGCCAAAAAATTGAATGAACAGGTAAAGAAAATAGGTTTGTGTGCATGAGCCCTAAGGGTACTTTCATACTAGCGTTTTTTTTATTCCGGCAGGCAGTTCCGGCAATGGAACTGCCTGTCGGATCCGGCAAGCTGTGTATAAACGGAAAGCTTTTTTTTATGGATCCGTCTCATGTGGTATCATCCAGAATAACGGATCTGGTATTTAAATTTTTCAAAGATAAAAAGCCCGGCGCATGAGTAGACCTGAAAAACGGATCTGGTGATGCAGCAATTTCCGGAGCACTTGATACCGCATCCAGCATAGCATCTCTATTGAAATTAATGCCGGATCCAGCAAGTACGGTATTATTCCGGGATTTGGGCAGAAAAAAAAAAACAGCATGATGCGGTATTTTGGCCGGTCAAATACCGTACAAGGGATGGAACGGAAGACATCCTGATGCATACTGAACGGAATGCTTTTCATTCAAAATGCATTAGGTCAAAACTGATGAATTTTTTTCCGGTATTGAGACCCTTTACCGGATTTCAATACCGGAAAAGAATAACGCTAGTGTGAAAGTACTCTTAGTTAGATTTAACGAAGGTCAATTGGAGAGGTTTGTCATATGTAGCAGTGCTGAATTTATCAGGTGCAGATTTTGGGTTCTGAGTCAGTCAGGTAGGGCTGGGTTTGTTCATTACAGTCACTCTGAAGCCATCACACAGTATATAGCAGGGCTAAGGCTGGTTTCACATGGGCAATGCGGGTGTGTTGCGGAAAAAAGATGCAGGTGCGTTGCGGGAAAATGCACGATTTTTCTGCTCAAGTGCAAAGTGTTTAAATGCGTTTTGCACGTGCTTGAGAAAAATTGGCATGTTTGGTACCCGAACTTCTTCACAGAAGTTTGGGTTTGGGATCGGAGTTGTGTAGATTTTATTATTTTCCCTTATAAAATGGTTATAAGGGAAAATAATAGCATTCCTAATACAGAATGCTAAGTAAATTAGAGATGGAGGGTTTAAAAAATAAAATATTAAACTCACCTCATCCACTTGTTTGCACAGCCCGGCTTGTCTTCTCTCTTCTTCTTTGAGAACCTGGGAGGAAAAGGACCTTTGGTGACGTCACTGCACTCATCACATGGTCCATCACATGGTCAATCACCATGGTGATGGACTATGTGATGAGCACAGTGACGTCACCAAAGGTCCTTTTCCTCCCAGGTCCTCAAAGAAGAAGAAAGAAGACGAGCCGGGCAGCCCGAACAAGTTTATGAGTAGAGTTGAGCGGACACCTGGATGTTCGGGTTCGAGAAGTTCGGCCGAACTTCCCGAAAATGTTCGGGTTCGGGATCCGAACCCGATCCGAACTTCATCCCGAACCCGAACCCCATTAAAGTCAATGGGGACCCGAACTTTTCGGCACTAAAAAGGCTGTAAAACAGCCCAGGAAAGGGCTAGAGGGCTGCAAAAGGCAGCAACATGTAGGTAAATCCCCTGCAAACAAATGTGGAAAGGGAAATGAATAAAAATAAAAATTAAATAAATAAAAATTAACCAAAATCAATTGGAGAGAGGTCCCATAGCAGAGAATCAGGCTTCACGTCACCCACCACTGGAACAGTCCGTTTTCATTAATTTAGGCCCAGCACCCAGGCACAGGAGAGAGGTCCCGTAACAGACAATCTGGCTTCATGTCAGCAGAGAATCAGTCTTCATATCATAGCAGAGAATCAGGCTTCACGTCAGCCACCACTGCAACAGTCCATTGTCCTATACTTAGGCCCAGCACCCAGGCAGAGGAGAGAGGTCCCTTAACAGAGAATCTGGCTTCATGTCAGCAGAGAATCAGTCTGCATGTCATAGCAGAGAATCAGGCTTCACGTCACCCACCACTGTCACAGTCCATTGTCATAAATTTAGGCCCTGGCACCCAGGCAGAGGAGAGAGGTCCCGTAACAGACAATCTGGCTTCATGTCAGCAGAGAATCAGTCTGCATGTCATAGCAGAGAATCAGGCTTCACGTCACCCACCACTGTAACAGTCCATTTTCATAAATTTAGGCCCAGCACACAGGCAGAGGAGAGAGGTTCCGTAACACAGAATCTGGCTTCATGTCACCAGAGAATCAGTCTTCATGTCATAGCAGAGAATCAGGCTTCACGTCACCCACCACTGTAACAGTCCATTTTCATAAATTTAGGCCCAGCACCCAGGCAGAGGAGAGAGGTCCCGTAACAGACAATCTGGCTTCATGTCAGCAGAGAATCAGTCTTCATATCATAGCAGAGAATCAGGCTTCACGTCAGCCACCACTGCAACAGTCCATTGTCATATATTTAGGCCCAGCACCCAGGCAGAGGAGAGAGGTCCCTTAACAGAGAATCTGGCTTCATGTCAGCAGAGAATCAGTCTGCATGTCATAGCAGAGAATCAGGCTTCACGTCACCCACCACTGTAACAGTCCATTGTCATAAATTTAGGCCCTGGCACCCAGGCAGAGGAGAGAGGTCCCGTAACAGACAATCTGGCTTCATGTCAGCAGAGAATCAGTCTTCATATCATAGCAGAAAATCAGGCTTCACGTCATCCACCACTGCAACAGTCCATTGTCATATATTTAGGCCCAGCACCCAGGCAAAGGAGAGAGGTCCCTTAACAGAGAATCTGTCTTCATGTCAGCAGAGAATTAGTCTGCATGTCATAGCAGAGAATCAGGCTTCACGTCACCCACCACTGTAACAGTCCATTTTCATAAATTTAGGCCCAGCACCCAGGCAGAGGAGAGAGGTCCCGTAACAGACAATCTGGCTTCATGTCAGCAGAGAATCAGTCTTCATGTCATAGCAGAGAATCAGGCTTCACGTCAGCCACCACTGCAACAGTCCATTTTCATAAATTTAGGCCCAGCACCCAGGCAGAGGAGAGAGGTTCCGTAACACAGAATCTGGCTTTATGTCACCAGAGAATCAGTCTTCATGTCATAGCGGAGAATGAGGCTTCACGTCACCCACCACTGCAACAGTCCATTTTCATAAATTTAGGCCCAGCACCCAGGCAGAGGAGAGAGGTTCCGTAACACAGAATCTGGCTTCATGTCACCAGAGAATCAGTCTGCATGTCATAGCAGAGAATCAGGCTTCACGTCACCCACCACTGTAACAGTCCATTTTCATAAATTTAGGCCCAGCACCCAGGCAGAGGAGAGAGGTCCCGTAACAGACAATCTGGCTTCATGTCGGCAGAGAATCAGTCTGCATGTCATAGCAGAGAATCAGGCTTCCCGTCACCCAACATTGGAACAGTCCATTGGCATATATTTAGGCCCCGGCACCCAGACAGAGGAGAGGTTCATTCAACTTTGGGTAGCTTCGCAATATAATTGCAAAATGAAAATAAAAATAGGATTGAATGAGGAAGTGCCCTGGAGTCCAATAATATATGGTTAAGGGGAGGTAGTTAATGTCTAATCTGCACAAGGGATGGACAGGTCCTGTGGGATCCATGCCTGGTTCATTTTTATGAATGTCAGCTTGTCCACATTGGCTGTAGACAGGCGACTGCGTTTGTCTGTAATGACGCCCCCTGCCGTGCTGAATACACGTTCAGACAAAACGCTGGCCGCCGGGCAGGCCAGCACCTCCAAGGCATAAAAGGCTAGCTCTGGCCACGTAGACAATTTAGAGACCCAGAAGTTGAATGGGGCCGAACCATCAGTCAGTACGTGGAGGGGTGTGCACACGTACTGTTCCACCATGTTAGTGAAATGTTGCCTCCTGCTAACATGTTGCGTATCAGGTGGTGGTGCAGTTAGCTGTGGCGTGTTGACAAAAGTTTTCCACATCTCTGCCATGCTAACCCTGCCCTCAGAGGAGCTGGCCGTGACACAGCTGCCTTGGCGACCTCTTGCTCCTCCTCTGCCTTGGCTTTGGGCTTCCACTTGTTCCCCTGTCACATGCTCTCAGTAGCGCGTCTACCAACGTGCGCTTGTACTCGCGCATCTTCTTATCACGCTCCAGTGCAGGAAGTAAGGTGGGCACATTGTCTTTGTACCGTGGATCCAGCAGGGTGGCAACCCAGTAGTCCGCACACGTTAAAATGTGGGCAACTCTGCTGTCGTTGCGCAGGCACTGTAGCATGTAGTCGCTCATGTGTGCCAGGCTGCCCAGGGGTAAGGACAAGCTGTCCTCTGTGGGAGGCGTATCGTCATCGTCCTGCCTTTCCCCCCAGCCACGCACCAATGATGGGCCCGAGCTGCGTTGGGTGCCACCCCGCTGTGACCATGCTTCATCCTCATCCTCCTCCATCTCCTCCTCATCCTCGTCCTCCTCGTCCTCCAGTAGTGGGCCCTGGCTGGCCACATTTGTACCTGGCCTCTGCTGTTGAAATAAACCTCCCTCTGAGTCACTTCGAAGAGACTGGCCTGAAAGTGCTAAAAATGACCACTCTTCCTCCTCCTCCTCCTCCTCCTGGGCCACCTCCTCTTCCATCTTCGCCCTAAGTGTTTTCTGAAGGAGACATAGAAGTGGTATTGTAACGCTGATAACGGCGTCATCGCCACTGGCCATGTTGGTGGAGTACTTGAAACAGCGCAACAGGGCACACAGATCTCGCATGGAGGCCCAGTCATTGGTGGTGAAGTGGTGCTGTTCCGTAGTGCGACTGACCCGTGCGTGCTGCAGCTGAAACTCCACTATGGCCTGCTGCTGCTCGCACAGTCTGTCCAGCATGTGCAAGGTGGAGTTCTACCTGGTGGGCACGTCGCATATGAGGCGGTGAGCGGGAAGGCCGAAGTTACGCTGTAGCGCAGACAGGCGAGCAGCGGCAGGATGTGAACGCCGGAAGCGCGCACAGACGGCCCGCACTTTATGCAGCAGCTCTGACATGTCGGGGTAGTTGTGAATGAACTTCTGCACCACCAAATTCAGCACATGCGCCAAGCAAGGGTTGTGCGTCAAACCGGCTAGTCCCAGAGCTGCAACGAGATTTCGCCCATTATCGCACACCACCAGGCCGGGCTTGAGGCTCACCGGAAGCAACCACTCGTCGGTCTGTTGTTCTATACCCCGCCACAACTCCTGTGCGGTGTGGGGCCTGTCCCCCAAACATATGAGTTTCAGAATGGCCTGCTGACGTTTACCCCGGGCTGTGCTGAAGTTGGTGGTGAAGGTGTGTGGCTGACTGGATGAGCAGGTGGAAGAAGAGGAGGAGGAAGCCGAGAAGGAGGAGGTGGCAACAGGAGGCAAAGAATGTTGCCCTGCGATCCTTGGCGGCGGAAGGACGTGCGCCAAACAGCTCTCCGCCTGGGGCCCAGCTGCCACTACATTTACCCAGTGTGCAGTTAGGGAGATATAGCGTCCCTGGCCGTGCTTACTGGTCCACGTATCTGTGGTTAGGTGGACCTTGCCACAGATGGCGTTGCGCAGTGCACACTTGATTTTATTGGATACTTGGTTGTGCAGGGAAGGCACGGCTCTCTTGGAGAAGTAGTGGCGGCTGGGAACAACATACTGTGGGACAGCAAGCAACATGAGCTGTTTGAAGCTGTCTGTGTCCACCAGCCTAAATGACAGCATTTCATAGGCCAGTAGTTTAGAAATGCTGGCATTCAGGGCCAGGGATCGAGGGTGGCTAGGTGGGAATTTACGCTTTCTCTCAAATATTTGTGAGATGGAGAGCTGAACGCTGCCGTGTGACATGGTTGAGATGCTTGGTGACGGAGGTGGTGGTGGTGTTGGTGGTACATCCCCTGTTTCCTAGGCGGCAGGTGCCAACATTCCTCCAGAGGCAGAGGAAGAGGCCGAGGCGGCAGCAGCAGAAGAGGTAGCAGGGGGAGCCTGAGTGACTTCCTTGGTTTTAAGGTGTTTACTCCACTGCAGTTCATGCTTTGCATGCAGGTGCCTGGTCATGCAGGTTGTGCTAAGGTTCAGAACGTTAATGCCTCGCTTCAGGCTCTGATGGCACAGCGTGCAAACCACTCGGGTCTTGTCGTCAGCACATTGTTTGAAGAAGTGCCATGCCAGGGAACTCCTTGAAGCTGCCTTTGGGGTGCTCGGTCCAAGATGGCGGCGGTCAGTAGCATGCGGAGTCTCTTGGCGGCGGGTGTTCTGCTTTTGCCCACTGCTCCCTCTTTTGCTACGCTGTTGGCTCGGTCTCACCACTGCCTCTTCCTCCGAACTGTGAAAGTCAGTGGCACGACCTTCATTCCATGTGGGGTCTAGGACCTCATCGTCCCCTGCATCGTCTTCCACCCAGTCTTGATCCCTGACCTCCTGTTCAGTCTGCACACTGCAGAAAGACGCAGCAGTTGGCACCTGTGTTTCGTCATCATCAGAGACATGCTGAGGTGGTATTCCCATGTCCTCATCATCAGGAAACATAAGTGGTTGTGCGTCAGTGCATTCTATGTCTTTCACCGCTGGGGAAGGGCTAGGTGGATGCCCTTGGGAAACCCTGCCAGCGGAGTCTTCAAACAGCATAAGAGACTGCTGCATAACTTAAGGCTGAGACAGTTTCCCTGGTATGCATGGGGGTGATGTGACAGACTGATGGGGTTGGTTTTCAGGCGCCATCTGTGCGCTTTCTGCAGAAGACTGGGTGGGAGATAATGTGAACGTGCTGGATCCACTGTCGGCCACCCAATTGACTAATGCCTGTACCTGCTCAGGCCTTACCATTCTTAGAACGGCATTGGGCCCCACCATATATCGCTGTAAATTCTGGCGGCTACTGGGACCTGAGGTAGTTGGTACACTAGGACGTGTGGATGTGGCAGAACGGCCACGTCCTCTCCCAGCACCAGAGGGTCCACTAACACCACCACGACCATGTCCGTGTCCCTTACTAGATGTTTTCCTCATTGTTATGGTTCACCACAACAACAAAAATATTATTTGGCCCAATGTATTGTATTCAAATTCAGCTGGATATAAATTTGAGGCCTAGTATTTAGGCGCTGGGTGACAGGTATGGGTTTAGTGACAGAATTAGACTTGGAAATGCACAGTAGCGTGTGTGTGAAGTTATTCTGAATGACCCTATGTGCACCTTCAATATGATCTACCCTTTTAGGGATAGATTCCAAATAGCTCTGATACAGCAGAAACCACTAAATTTTTAAATTGCTAAATTGGGAATTGTATTTAAACCCAGAACAAGAAATGTGCTTGAACGGACACTAAATAACTCGCCCAGCTACAGCACTAACGACAGATTTAGCTGGATATAAATTTGAGGCCTAGTATTTAGGAGCTGGGTGACAGGTATGGGTTTAGTGACAGAATTAGACTTGGAAATGCACAGTAGCGTGTGTGTGAAGTTATTCTGAATGACCCTATGTGCACCTTGAATATTATATACCCTTTTTGGGATAGATTTCAAATAGCTCTGATATAGCAGAAACCACTAAATTAGGAAATTGCTAAATTGGGAATTGTATTTCAACCCAGAACAAAAAATGTGCTTTGACGGACACTAAATAACTTTCCCAGCCACAACAGTACAGCAGTAACGACAGATTTAGCGGGATATAAATTTGAGGCCTAATATTTAGGCGCTGGGTGACAGGTATAGATTTACTGACGGAATTAGACTTGGAAATGCACAGTAGCGTGTGTGTGAAGTTATTCTGAATGACCCTATGTGCACCTTGAATATTATATACCCTTTTAGGGATAGATTTCAAATAGCTCTGATACAGCAGAAACCACTAAATTAGGAAATTGCTAAATTGGGAATTGTATTTCAACCCAGAACAAAAAATGTGCTTTGACGGACACTAAATAACTTGCCCAGCCACAACAGTACAGCAGTAACAACAGATTTAGCGGGATATAAATTCGAGGCCTAGTATTTAGGCGCTGGGTGACCGTTATGGATTTACTGACAGAATTAGACTGGGATATGGCCAAAAAATAACCACACTATTGCTGGTTAAATGCACTTGGTGTGATAGCTTGACCAACCACACTACTGAGGGTTAAATGCACTTGGTGACAGGCGCAGCTTGCCCCTGATGTAGTATATGGCCAAAAAATAAACAGACTATTGCTGGTTAAATGCACTTGGTGTGACAGCTTCACCCTGATGTAGGCTTTAGCCAAAAAACAACCACACCATTGAGGGTTAAATGCACTTGGTGACAGGCGCAGCTTGCCCCTGATGTAGTATATGGCCAAAAAATAAACAGACTATTGCTGGTTAAATGCACTTCGTGTGACAGCTTCACCCTGATGTAGGCTTTAGCCAAAAAACAACCACACCATTGAGGGTTAAATGCACTTGGTCGCAGCTTGTGCTGGCGCACCACAAGACACAAAATGGCCGCCGATCACCCCAGAAAAAAGTTACTGACAAACGGTCTGGGCAGCCTAAAAACAGTGAGCAATTGAGTATCAGCAGCTCAATGACCCACAGCTGCAGATCGATCAATAATCAAGTCCTTTGGAGGAGTTAATCTGCCTAATCTCGCCCTACTGTCGCAGCCGCAACCTCTCCCTACGCTAATCAGAGCAGAGTGACGGGCGGCGCTATGTGACTCCAGCTTAAATAGAGGCTGGGTCACATGGTGCTCTGGCCAATCACAGCCATGCCAATAGTAGGCATGGCTGTGATGGCCTCTTGGGGCAAGTAGTATGACGCTTGTGTATTGGCTGCTTTGCAGCCTTTCAAAAAGCGCCAAGAAAGGGTCACAAAAGCGCCAAGAAAGCGACGAACACCGAACCCGAACCCGGACTTTTACGAAAATGTACGGGTTCGGGTCCATGTCACGGACACCCCAAAATTCGGTACGAACCCGAACTATACAGTCCGGGTTCGCTCATCCCTATTGATGAGGTGAGTTTAATCATTTTTTTTTATTTTTTTTATGGACCCCTCCATCCCTAATTTACTTAGCATTCTGTATTCAGAATGCTAGTATTTCCCCTTATAACCATGTTATAAGGGAAAATAATAAAGATCGGGTCCCCATCCCGATCGTCACCTAGCAACCATGCGTGAAAATCGCACCCCATCCGCACTTGCTTCCGGATGCTTGCGATTTTCACGCAGCCCCATTCACTTCTATGGGGCCTGCGTTGCGGGAAAAACGCACAATATAGAGCATGCTGTGATTTTCACGCAACGGACACGTGATGCGTGAAAATCACCGCTCATGTGCACAGCCCCATAGAAATGATTGGGTCGGGATTCAGTGCGGGTGCAATGCGTTCAACTCACACACTGCACCCACACGGAATTCTCGCCCGTATGAAAGCGGCCTAAGACTGCAAAAAGCAGCAATGTGGAGTTTGTCAGTTGTAGCAGTCGTAGTGTCGCTGAGTTTGTCATAGATAGCAACACATCTTGACGTAGTCTTCTTTAGGATTGTCTTACATTCTCTTGCACAAAAAAATTATAATATTACATGACAAGTTCAGCTCTGCTACATCTGTACTCAGCATCAGGATGCATGGATATACTGTCAGTGAGTAAGAAAGCCTGTAGTTCATATAGAAATTGGGGGAGCAGGAATATCAAATATAGGACATGCTCTTTAGTGTAGTGGAAGTTATAACGGATAAATCTTCATCAGCCAACGCCAAGACAAATTACGGCTTAAGACTGACACCGTTTTGGGGGTGAGGGGGGAAGGGGGCGATGTTAAGAGCAGTCTGTCCGTGCAGATGTGATACTGCAGCTCCTTCTGCCTGATGCTTTGTGCATTTAGGAAACATGAACAGGCACAGGAAAAATCACAGCACTTATATTCCAAAATTAGTCCCTCTGATTTGGACATTGTTCCTTCTCGCAATTACAATTTTCATCTCGTCCCAGCACAAACAGTGAAATCCAGACACAGACGAGAAATGCTGAATCCCGACTCATCAATCACCGCAATTCACAAAGATGCCAGAAACGTCACAGAGGAATCGGAATAATTATATCCCAACTTATAATATATGGGCGGAGTGGCAACTTACCTCTAGAATTAGAAAAGAAAGTAGATGTAATATTTTTTATGTTTTTCATATACATGATACAAGACCTTGGCAGGTTACTAAAAATTCTGGTTGATGATCTACATGACTCTCATGACATCAAACATCTAACTATTCTACTATTCTATCTATTTACTGTATCTATCTATCTATCTATCTATCTCTCTACAGGGAGTGCAGAATTATTAGGCAAGTTGTATTTTTGAGGATTAATTTTATTATTGAACAACAACCATGTTCTCAATGAACCCAAAAAACTCATTAATATCAAAGCTGAATTTTTTGGAAGTAGTTTTTAGTTTGTTTTTAGTTTTAGTTATTTTAGGGGGATATCTGTGTGTGCAGGTGACTATTACTGTGCATAATTATTAGGCAACTTAACAAAAAACTAATATATACCCATTTCAATTATTTATTTTTACCAGTGAAACCAATATAACATCTCAACATTCACAAATATACATTTCTGACATTCAAAAACAAAACAAAAACAAATCAGTGACCAATATAGCCACCTTTCTTTGCAAGGACACTCAAAAGCCTGCCATCCATGGATTCTGTCAGTGTTTTGATCTGTTCACCATCAACATTGCGTGCAGCAGCAACCACAGCCTCCCAGACACTGTTCAGAGAGGTGTACTGTTTTCCCTCCTTGTAAATCTCACATTTGATGATGGACCACAGGTTCTCAATGGGGTTTAGATCAGGTGAACAAGGAGGTCATGTCATTAGATTTTCTTCTTTTATACCCTTTCTTGCCAGCCACGCTGTGGAGTACTTGGACGCGTGTGATGGAGCATTGTCCTGCATGAAAATCATGTTTTTCTTGAAGGATGCAGACTTCTTCCTGTACCACTGCTTGAAGAAGGTGTCTTCCAGAAACTGGCAGTAGGACTGGGAGTTGAGCTTGACTCCATCCTCAACCCGAAAAGGCCCCACAAGCTCATCTTTGATGATACCAGCCCAAACCAGTACTCCACCTCCACCTTGCTGGCGTCTGAGTCGGACTGGAGCTCTCTGCCCTTTACCAATCCAGCCACGGGCCCATCCATCTGGCCCATCAAGACTCACTCTCATTTCATCAGTCCATAAAACCTTAGAAAAATCAGTCTTGAGATATTTCTTGGCCCAGTCTTGACGTTTCAGCTTGTGTGTCTTGTTCAGTGGTGGTCGTCTTTCAGCCTTTCTTACCTTGGCCATGTCTCTGAGTATTGCACACCTTGTGCTTTTGGGCACTCCAGTGATGTTGCAGCTCTGAAATATGGCCAAACTGGTGGCAAGTGGCATCTTGGCAGCTGCACGCTTGACTTTTCTCAGTTCATGGGCAGTTACAGTCATGTGAAAAAATTAGGACACCCTTTGAAAGCATGTGGTTTTTTGTAACATTTTTAATAAAAGGTTATTTCATCTCCGTTTCAACAATACAGAGAGATTAAAGTAATCCGACTAACCAAAGAAAACTGAAGAAAAGTCTTTTCAAGATCTTCTGTAAATGTCATTCTACAAAAATGCCTATTCTAACTGAGGAAAAAGATAGGACACCCTTGCCCCTAATAGCGAGTGTTACCTCCTTTGGCTGAAATAACTGCAGTGAGATGGTTCTTGTAGCCATCTACCAGTCTTCGACATCGGTCTGAGGAAATTTTACCCCACTCCTCAATGCAGAACTTTTTCAGCTGTGAGATGTTTGAGGGGTTTCTTGCACGTACAGCCCTTTTCAAGTCACCCCACAGCATCTCAATGGGATTCAAATCTGGACTTTGACTTGGCCATTCCAGGACTCTCCATTTCTTCTTTTTCAGCCAATCTTTGGTTGATTTACTAGTATGTTTTGGGTCATTGTCATGTTGCATGGTCCAGTTCCGCTTCAGCTTTAATTTTCTAAATGATGGTCTCACATGTTCTTCAAGCACCTTCTGATACACAGTAGAATTCATCGTGGATTCTATGATGGTGAGCTGACCAGGTCCTGCTGCAGCAAAGCAGCCCCAAACCATGACACTTCCACCTCCATGCTTCACAGTTGGTATGAGGTTCTTTTCTTGGAATGCTGTGTTTGGTTTACGCCAAACATGTCCTCTGCTGTTGTGTCCAAATAATTCAATTTTGGACTCATCTGTCCAAAGAACATTATTCCAGAAGTCCTGGTCTTTGTCAACTTTATCTCTGGCAAATGTCAGTCTGGCCTCGATGTTTCTCTTGGAAAGCAAAGGTTTCCTCCTTGCACACCTCCCATGCAAGTTAAACTTGTACAGTCTCTTTCTGATTGTAGAGGCATGTACTTCTACATCAACAGTAGCCAGAGCCTGCTGTAGTTCTCGAGATGACACTTTAGGGTTTTTGGAGACCTCTTTTAGCATCTTGCGGTCTGCTCTTGGGGTGAACTTGCTGGGGCGACCAGTCCTGGGCATGTTGGCAGTTGTTTTGAAAGCCCTCCACTTGTAGACTATCTTCCGGACAGTGGAATGGCTGATTTCAAAATCTTTTGAGATCTTTTTAAATCCCTTCCCAGACTCATAGGCTGCTACAATCTTTTTTCTGAAGTCCTCTGACAGCTCTTTTGCTCTCACCATGGTGCTCACTCTCACTTCAACAGTCAGGAGCACACCAAACTAAATGTCTGAGGTTTAAATAGGGCAAGCCTCATTCAACATGCAGAGTAACGATCTACTAATTATGTGCACCTGGTGTGATATACCTGTGTGAGATCTGAGCCAATTTAAGAGGGAATACATGTGAGGGTGTCCTATCTTTTTCCTCAGTTAGAATAGGCATTTTTGTAGAATGACATTTACAGAAGATCTTGAAAAGACTTTTCTTCAGTTTTCTTTGTTTAGTCGGATTACTTTAATCTCTCTGTATTGTTGAAACGGAGATGAAATAACCTTTTATTAAAAATGTTACAAAAAACCACATGCTTTCAAAGGGTGTCCTAATTTTTTCACATGACTGTATTTTGCGCCTTGGTTTTTCCACACGCTTCTTGCGACCCTGTTGACTATTTTGAATGAAACGCTTGATTGTTCGATGATCACGCTTCAGAAGCTTTGCAATTTTAAGAGTGCTGCATCCCTGTGCAAGATATCTCACTATTTTTGACTTTTCTGAGCCTGTCAAGTCCTTCTTTTGACCCATTTTGCCAAAGGAAAGGAAGTTGCCTAATAATTATGCACACCTGATATAGGGTGTTGATGTCATTAGACCACACCCCTTCTCATTACAGAGATGCACATCACCTAATATGCTTAATTGGTAGTAGGCTTTCGAGCCTATACAGCTTGGAGTAAGACAACATGCATAAAGAGGATGATTGTCATGGAACCATGAACCAGACGTACAACAAGAGATAAGTGGAAAATAAAAAGGCTTTATTGCAAATCAAGCTGTAAGAAAAAGTCCAAGCGGATGGCTAAACCGAAGCAGGGTCTTGCGTAGACAGGGGTCAGGAACTAGAAGGGTAGTCAGACGAAGCCTGGATCAGGAACCAGCAGGGTAGTCAGACGAAGCCAGGATCAGGAACCAACGGGGTAGTCAGACGAAGCCAGGATCAGGAACCAACGGGGTAGTCAGACGAGGCCAGGATCAGGAACCAGAAGCAGCAGCAGTCTTAGAAGCATGTGAACACAGGAGGACCAAGCAAGGAACTGAAGCCACAGACCTCCTATATATATGAGCTAGGCATCCAGCTCCTCCCAGTGGGAAGGAGAAGCCGCAGGGTGGGAGGCTACAAGAAACCCAGAAACCAAGATGGCCGCCAGCACATGTCAAACGAAGGAGAACAGTGAGAAGGTAAGACCATGACAGTACCTCCCCCTCAAGGGCCCCTCCTCCGCGGAGTAAGGAACGGTTTCTGAGGGAAGCGTGCGTGGAAGGCTCGGAGCAAAGCAGGAGCATGGACATCTGCGGAGGGAACCCAGGAACGCTCCTCTGGACCATAACCACGCCAATGGACCAAAAACTGCAACCGACCGCGGACCAGGCGTGAGTCCAGGATATTGCTCACCTCATATTCCTCACGATTGCCCACTTGGACCGGACGGGGCCGAGGAACCGAGGAAGTGAAACGATTACACACCAATGGCTTCAACAGGGAGACATGAAACACGTTGGAGATCCGCATGCCAGGAGGAAGCGCAAGGGCATAGGCTACCGGGTTTACCCTGCGAAGCACTCGGAAGGGACCAACAAAGCGAGGCGCCAGCTTGGGAGTGGGCACTCGAAGGTTGAGGTTGCGGGTGGACAACCATACACGGTCTCCGACCTGGTAGGAAGGAGCGGGCGCTCATCTGCGATCAGCCTGGAGTCTCTGGCGCTGCGCAGAGACCTCAAGGGACCTCTGGATCTGTACCCAAGAAGCACGTAGGACGGAAAGGTGATCCTCCACAGCCGGAATATCCTGGGGAGAGAATACCTCCGGTAACACGGCAGGTTGGAACCCATAATTGGCCATGAAGGGAGACGTCCCAGAGGAAGAGTTCACCGCCGTGTTCCTGGCAAACTCAGCCCAAGGCAGGAGGTCAACCCAATTGTCTTGGTGATCGGAGACATAGCAACGAAGGAATTGCTCCAAGGCCTGATTGGATCGTTCTGCGGCCCCATTGGACTGAGGGTGGTAGGCCGAGGAGAAAGAGAGATGAATCCTCAACTGGGAGCAAAAGGCGCGCCAGAACCTGGACACAAACTGACTCCCCCGATCCGACACAATCTCCTTGGGCAAACCGTGCAACCGGAAGACCTCCCTGGCGAAAATCGTGGCCAACTCTTGTGCAGAGGGTAACTTCTTGAGAGGAACACAGTGGCACATTTTGGAAAACCGATCCACAATCATGAGAATGACCGTATGGCCTCGGGATGCAGGGAGGTCCACAATGAAATCCATCCCCAGGTGTGACCATGGACGCTCCCCGGTGGCTATGGGTTGCAAAAGGCCCAACGGAAGGTGCCGAGGGGACTTACTCTGGGCACAAACGGAGCATGCCGCTACATATGCGGCGATGTCGGAACGTAGAGAAGGCCACCAGAACAGACGTGAAACAGCCCAGGACAGCTGATTCTTACCAGGTGCCCCGCGGCCTTGGAGTTATGGTAGGTTCGCAACAACCGAGTGCGCAACTCCTCAGGCACAAAACACCTGCCGTTGGGTCTCCCAGAGGGAGCACCAGATTGAGCCGCCAAAATCTGCTCACCCAGGGGAGAGGTCAGGCTGGTGCGAATGGCGGCCAGGATCTGATTCGGAGGTATGACCGAAGTCGGAATCGACTCCTCCCCGGACAGCTCGGAGTACTGCCGTGATAAGGCATCCGCTCTGATGTTCTTGGAACCGGGTAGGTAGGAGACCACGTAATTAAAACGTGACAAGAACAGAGCCCATCTGGCCTGACGTGGTGTCAATCTCTTGGCCTTAGAAAGGTAGGTCAGATTCTTGTGGTCCGTCAGGATGAGAACCGGAACCACCGAACCCTCGAGCAAGTGCCTCCATTCTTTAAGGGCCTGCACGATGGCCAATAACTCCCTGTCACCAATCTGATAGTTGCACTCCGCGGAAGACAGTTTCCGGGAGTAAAACCCACAGGGAAGCAGAGGACCCTCTGGTGTTCTACGCTGAGACAGAAGGGCGCCTACTCCCGTCTCAGACGCGTCCACCTCGAGGACAAAGGGCAACCCAGGGTTGGGATGCGACAGAATCGGAGCCGACACAAAGGCGGACTTTAGAGCCTCAAAAGCTCGGATGGCCTCGAGCGGCCAGACCTGGAAATTACTGCCCTTCCTGGTCAGATCCGTGAGAGGCTTGGCTAGCATAGAAAAGTCCCTGATGAACTTCCGATAATAATTGGCGAAGCCCAAAAAGCGCTGCAGGGCACGGAGACCACTGGGCTGGGGCCACTGTAAGACAGCCGAAACCTTCTCAGGATCCATGGAGAACCCCTCAGCGGAAATGATGTAACCTAAGAAGGTTACCTGGGATCGGTGAAATTCGCATTTCTCAAGCTTACCGAACAGCCTGTTCTCTCGTAACCGTTGCAACACTCGTCTGACATCCATAATGTGGGCCTCCATGGATTCAGAATATACCAAGATGTCATCCAAATAGACCACCACACACTGCTGCAACAGGTCACGGAAAACATCGTTGATGAATTCCTGGAAGACTGCGGGCGCATTGCACAACCCAAAGGGCATAACCAAGGATTCATAATGACCGGTCCTGGTGTTAAACGCGGTCTTCCACTCATCGCCCGCCTTGATCCTTACCAGGTGATATGCCGCCCTCAGGTCGAGTTTGGTAAAGACCGTGGCCCCTTTGAGGCGATCGAACAGCTCGGAAATCAAGGGTATCGGGTAAGCGTTCTTGATCGTGATGCGATTGAGACCCCTGTAATCGATGCAAGGCCTCAACTCACCGCCCTTCTTTTTCACAAAGAAAAATCCAGCCCCTGCCGGGGACGAGGATTTGCGAATGTGTCCGCGTGAAAGCGCCTCCCTCACGTACTCCTCCATGGCCTCATTCTCCGCTACCGACTGTGGATAGACTTTGCCACGAGGAGGAACGACACCAGATTGTAACTCTATGGCACAATCGTATGGGCGGTGCGGAGGTAGGGCAACCGCGCGCACCTTATCGAATACATCCCGGTACTCTTCGTATTCAGGAGGCAACAGAGAGTCCGAGGAAGTACACAGCAACTTGACAGGCCCATGGATGCAACTAGCCCCACACTGCGGTGACCACGAGAGGATCTCGGCCGATCTCCAATCGAAAGTCGGATTATGCTTCTGGAGCCAGGGGTACCCCAAGACCACCGGGTAGTGTGGAGACGAAATCACCTGGAGACAGACCGACTCTCTGTGAACGGCACCAATGGCTATCCCCACTGGAAGGGTCTCATGAGTCACGTGTGGCGGCAGAAGGGGTCTGCCGTCTATCGCCTCAAGAGCCAGTGGGGAACCTCGAGGCTGCAGAGGAATGGAATTGGCGGCAGCGAACACACTATCAATGAACAAACCACCAGCACCAGAGTCCACCAACGCCTGGGTCGTCACCGAGCCCCCAACCCAGGAGAGGACAACAGTGATCAGTGGTTTGTCAACACGGGAAACCGGGGACGAGGAGACTCCACCCAAGATCTGCCCCCGACAGGATCTCAGGTGCGAGCGTTTCCCGGACGGTTCGGACATGCCAACCGAAAATGCCCACCGAGACCACAGTACATGCATCGGCCCTCGCGTCTCCGGAGTACCCTCTCCCCCTCGGACAGGCGAGCAAACCCCAGCTGCATGGGTTCACCCCCAGACAAGTCATCCCCAGGAGGCGTGGGAGGAGAGGGAGGCACGGGTGGGACAGCAAACGTAGGCGCCAATCTGTTAGAAGACCTCCGCAGGCTCTCCTTAAAGGAAGGCCTCTCCCTGAGTCTGGTGTCAATCAAAATCAGGAAAGAAATAAGAGACTCGAGCTCCACTGGTAGGTCCTTAGCTGCAACCTCATCCTTCAAGGCATCCGAGAGACCATGAGAGAAAGCAGCGACCAGAGCCTCATTATTCCAGCCCACCTCTGCTGCCAGGGTACGAAACTCAATGGCGTATTCAGCTACGGATCGTGAACCCTGTCTGATGGACATAAGGAGCTTCGCAGCAGAGGCAGCACGAGCCGGCACATCGAATACCTTCCGAAGAGAAGCAACAAAACCGGAAAACTCGGCAACCACCGGATTGTTGTTCTCCCATAAAGGGCTGGCCCAGGCCAAGGCCTTGTCCGAGAGCAGCGAGATCAAGAAGCCCACCTTTGATCTCTCAGTAGGAAAGGCATGTGGCAGCAACTCGAAATAAATGCCCACCTGGTTAAGGAAACCTCGGCACTGAGTTGGCTCTCCCACAAAGCGCTGTGGAAGGGGGGCAGAACCGGTCATACCCCGAGACACCGCAGGCGCAGCAACAGGTGTCGGGGTAGACTCTTGCGCAACAACCGGAGCGGCAGTAGGAGCGGGCCCAGGAGCGAAAACCGACCCATCGGCAACGAAAGCGAAATGAGCCGTGCGTTCAAGCAGGGTTTGCAACGCCACAGCGAACCGACCCAACAGGTGATCCTGCTGATCAAGTCTGGCAACCAGCGTAGGTAGCGAGGATGGCCCTGTACCGTCAAAATTCACGGCTTGGTCCTAATGTCATGGAACCATGAACCAGACGTACAACAAGAGATAAGTGGAAAATAAAAAGGCTTTATTGCAAATCAAGCTGTAAGCAAATGTCCAAGCGGATGGCTAAACCGAAGCAGGGTCTTGCGTAGACAGGGGTCAGGAACTAGAAGGGTAGTCAGACGAAGCCTGGATCAGGAACCAATGGGGTAGTCAGACGAAGCCAGGATCAGGAACCAACGGGGTAGTCAGACGAGGCCAGGATCAGGAACCAGAAGCAGCAGCAGTCTTAGAAGCATGTGAACACAGGAGGACCAAGCAAGGAACTGAAGCCACAGACCTCCTATATATATGAGCTAGGCATCCAGCTCCTCCCAGTGGGAAGGAGAAGCCGCAGGGTGGGAGGCTACAAGAAACCCAGAAACCAAGATGGCCGCCAGCACATGTCAAACGAAGGAGAACAGTGAGAAGGTAAGACCATGACAATGATGTGGTCAAAATACTCATTTGCCTAATAATTCTGCACTCCCTGTATTTATCTACCTATTATCTATCTATCTATCTACATATCTAGCTATCTATCGTCTATCTAAGGGGGAGTTCACATCTCCATTTCATTTTTTGTTCTTCTGATCCATCAGAAGAACAAAAAAATAAATAAAAAATGAATCTCAGACGGAAATGGCTCAAACAGATGTCAAATGGTGTCATAGGATCCTTTTTTTTTTTTTTTACAGGATCCTGTATTTTTTTTGTTGTTCTTCTGATGGATCAGAAGAACGGAAAATGAAACGGAGATGTGAACCAGCAAAGCAGAGAAAGTAAAAACAGAACGGCCCCTTCCGTAGATCCAGCCCCTGTCCTGTTTTCTGTCCAGCAGTAATATCTTGCACAACCAAATTGTAAAGTCCCAGTCCCATCTCATTCCACAGTTTTTTATGTTGTATATCTGCAACCAAGAGAAACAAACTTTTCTTCAACAAGACATATTTTGATGTATTTCATTGTTGAAGGATCAGACTGGTGAACTGTCCGACTAGGAAGATTCCTGGTGGGCTGGATCAGTCAATGGATGGAGTTGAGTTGGCAATGGAGGCAATTATTTCTTTAATTAGCCACTACACTCCTCAATAAAGTGGTCTGATGGGAGACAATACTGTGGCACTGGACCACTAGACAGACCAATAGATGCTGTGGATGCCTTTGACCTACTTGATTCATCTTCTGCCCTCCTGTGCTGAGGTGCTTTCCATCTGCTCCCAGAGCAACATCTCAATTACATTTTCCCCACAACTGATTCAGTGCTCCCTCTATAGCCTGTAATGACACATCAAGAAGACAGTGCAACGGCACCCTGTGACAGTGCCAAATGTTGATGTAGCTTTGGTGTTTGTGAAAGTAAAAACTCTATTCTGCTTCTCAGTACCCCTGCATTACTTTATGTGTGAAGAACTTCGATCTACGTACCTGTGCTGACAACATAGGCCTCAACGCACCCTGCATTCTCTCTTGGCAAACCTGTCCACCAATAACCTGATGAGACTTGCTGTCATCTTGTGTTTAAATCATATCAAAATAATTAAATATTTAACTGAATCTATACCTTTGCTTCATTAGGAAGCATAAGGGTCTTGTTCGATATTTGAATTTATTCAAAGGATTGGCTTGGGGTGTGAATTAATTGTTAAGTTTATTCTGGTTGTGTTGCTCTAGCTGCTGGTAATGGCTGCAGAAATAAGGGACCAAATATTTCTTGGTAGCTAACTCTGCAGCCACCAGGAGAAGTCTTCATAGTGGTCTTGGCCAGACGAAGAAGAAAAAGACAGAGAACGACTCCAATTAATGGAGATGTCATCAGCAAGGAAAGCGTTTTAGAGGAGCTTTTACCTCTCTTCATATGCGCTGCCCTAGCAGCTGCACAAATGAGGGATCAAACATTTCTTGACAGAAAACTCTGCAGCCACCAGGAGTAGTTATCAGAATGGACTGGGCCAGATGTAGAAGAAAAAGAATGACCAAAATCAATGGAGATGTCATCAGCAAGTCACTGGATTTTTAAATAAGCTGTCACTTCTATTCATGTGTGTTGCTCTAGTGATTGGGGATGGCTTCAGAAATGAGGGAACAAAGATTTCTTGGCAACAAACTCTGCAGCCACCAGAGGAAGTTGTCATACTGAACTGGGCCAAATGAAGAAGAAAAAGAAAGAGAATTACTCCAATCAATGGAGATGTTATTAGTAAGTCACTGAATTTTTAGAGGCGCTATCACCTCTCATTTGTGTTGCTCTAGTGGCTTGGAATATCGCCAGAAATGAGGGACCAAATATTTATTGGCAGCAAACTCTGCAGCCACCAGGAGAAGTATTCATATCCATCTGGACCAGATGGAGAATAAAAAGAAAGATGAGGATTCCAATCAATGCATATGTTACCAGTAAGTCACAATGTTTTTTTAGAGGAGCTGTCACCTCTCCTGACATATCTGTAACCTGTAGTAGATAAAGTTGCCGCATTACACCTTTATTACACTGCATGGCAAAAGTTTTAAAATCGCCCTTTAGTATCCCGCTGTCCGATATGATGATATTCTTCAACCATTTGTGTAAGTTAAACTTTCAAGTTTAGAATAGTGGAGTGTTTTTTACACAAAGGGAATAGAAATAAAATGCACCACTGTGCAACGTAGAAACATCAATGTCACAAGCATATAATAAAGCAAATATCCAGAACAAAGCAAATACGAAAAGAAAACGTACAACATCAGACAATGCGATTCTGTCCCCCATGGATATAAAATGCTACAGCTGTCTCTTTCCAACTTGTAATAGTCTTTACTTATAAACCTTCCATCCACCTTGAAATCACACGGCTCTCTTCCTGCAGTTAAATATGTATACTTTTCAACATTTAACATTTTCCAAAGTGGACCCCAGAGCCCTTGTTTAGACATCTCCATGACTACCTCAATTTCAATGAGAAATGGAGCAGGTGCAGGAAAAGAGGTTCAGACCTTTGCATGCTGGCGGAGAAAGGAGAACTTCAAGAAACCGGCAACGGCGAGACATTAAGACCTGGGGTTTTAGTTTGTCTGTCACAAGTTGTTAACTTGTTCTTTTTGCCAACATTACTATATATCAACCTTTAAAGCCTGTAAATTATACTCATTTAGATGTCAGGCTTCTCTTAGGTGACGCTGACTGAAAGGAAAGGGCTAGTAAAAGAAAGGCTTAAGATTCAGTTTTTCTTATATTCGCATGGTGTATCTGCCTATTTTGTTTATAAGGTTTAAATTGAGCCATGAAAGAGGGCAGCCATGAGCACTTCTGACCAGTCAGCAAATAAAGAGTTAAAGGAGTTCTCCAGGACTTTTATTTTTATGGTCTATCCTAAGGACAGGTCATTAAAGGGGTTTTCCACATGTTTAATACTGATGACCAATCTTCAGGATAAGTCATAAGTATGTGATCGGCGAGGAACCGACTCCCAGCATCCCAGCTGATCAGCTATTTAAAGAGTCTGGTGAGCTCTGTAGCCTCTTCCTAGGCCTTTGATGCCACATTAATCAGTCCCATTCAAGTGAGCTGCAATACCAAGCACAATCCAATGGACGGCACTGTGATAGGTAAGCTGCGGTTCTTCTCTTCACACAGCTGATCATTGGGGGTGCAGGGTGTTGGACCACCAAGGCCCCTTTCACACTACTTAGTCTTCTGTGCAGGTGCAAAGCGTGAAGCAAGCGCATAACATCCAGATGGGTCAATGGGTCTGTTTTTTTTTTACACATCATTTCTGCGTTCAGGAAAAACCCTAGTTGCTAGGAGATGTAGATTCTTATTAGGCCTCATGCACGCGACAGTATTTTTTTGTGGTCCGCAAAAAGGGGTTCCGTTGTTCGGTGATCCGTGTCCGTTTTTGTTTCCGTGTGTCTTCCTTTATTTTTGGAGGATCTCCAAACATGAAGGAAAGTAAAAAAAAATCTAAGTTTAGTTTGCCATGCAAATGATAGGAAAAAAACGGACGCGGACGCGTGGACGCGGATGACAATCTTGTGTGCATCAGTGTTTTTTCACGGACCCATTGACTTGAATGGGCCTGCAAACCGTTGTCCGTGAAAAAAATAGGACAGGTCATATTTTTTTCACGGACTGGATGACAATCACGGACGCGGATGACAAACGTTTTCCACGGACCCATTGAAAGTCAATGGGTCCGCAGAAAATCACGGAAAACGGAATAACGGACACGGGACACAACAATGGTCGTGTGCATGAGGCCATATTCAGTTTTTTTTTTCACGTGTGTGAAAAATGCATCAAAAAATTATTGCACCCATGCGGAAAAAAACGAAAACACAGAATGCAATGGCAGACAAAATTGACTGAACTTGTGAGCAAAACCATCAGTTTTTTCCTGAACAGACACTGAGAGAATCCGGATCGTTCAGAGGAAAGAGGCCCAGCTGATCAGATAGTGATGACCTTTCCTGTGGATATCTCATCAGTTTTAAAGACTCAGGAAATCCCTTTAATATCTGATCATTGGAGGACCAAATCATGCCCCCCCCACCCCCACCCCACTTGTCAGCTGTTCTGCAGCAGCTCTGTCGGAAATGGGTGCTGGAAATACGCAGCTCAATCCACTTCAGTGGGAACAGTGATGGTTGGAGAGGGTGTTGAGAGTCAGACTTTTCCCCCATTTAGGTAAAGGATAGACCATCAATATAGAAATCCTAGAGACCCCTTTAAAGGCGACCTGTCATCACAAAATGCAATGCAATCTGTAGGCCTCATGTCATAGAGCAGGAGGAGCTGAGCAGATTGATATATATTTTTATGGCAAAAGATTCAGTAAAACCTGTAATTTATACACTTGTATTGTTGCTTTTTCTACCTCCTATGAAGAGCTATTGGTACAGGAGGGAGGTGTTACCAGTGACTGATAGCTTTGTGTGTATAGAGAGATGGCGGTCAGTCACTGGTAACTCCTCCTGTACCGATAGCTGTTCACAGGAAGTGGAAAAAGCAACCTCATAATTACGTATAAATTACAGGTTTTACTGACTCTTCCCAAAAACTACATATCAATCTGCTCAGCTCCTTCTGCTCTATAACATGGTGCTGTTAGATTGGATTGCATTTTGTGGTGACCGTTCCTTTTTAAGTCCATTGTATGAATTGTTATAGTTATGTTTTCATTATTTATATTTGTTTGTTTTTAACCCCTTAACGCAGAACGCCGTGCATGTATGACGGGGGATGCATTGCCAGAATGCTTTCCGCCGTACATGCATGGCGGGATGATCGGGCGGGCACCGAAGCGGTGCGCACCCGATCACTGCAGGGGTCCGGCAGTCCCTGATAGCCGGGCCCCTGCTGACCGTGACATAGAAGTGGTTTGCAGCGGGTGAAGCAGCGCATCGAGTCCCCGCGCTGCTGTGGCGGGGACTTGATGTGCAGCCCGATGCCGTGCAGAGGCTGCCCAATGCCCTGCACGGCGTCGGGACCTGCCTTCTATGGGTGCCGAGGAGATCCAGACTCAGGCTGGGTGTCCTAGGCAACCTGTTTGTGTACTACTCACTGTAGTACACAAACGGACAATGGATTACAATACAGATGTATTGTAATGCATTGCAGAGGGGATCAGACCCCCAAAAGTTGAAGTCCCAAAATGGGACAGAAATAAAGTTTTTTTTTTAAAGTAAAAAAAGTGTTTTGAATAAAAACTAATAAAGTTTTAAGTTAAAAAAATGCCCCTTTCCCCTAATTTTATAATAAAAAAAGAAAAAACACACATATTAGGTATTGTTGCGTCCGTAGCAACCGGCTCTATAAATATATCACATGATCCACCCCATCCGATAGACACCATAAAAAAAAGTGTCAAAAAAGCAATTTTTTTGCAAGCGATAAAAAAGTCATATGCACCCCATAATTGTACCAATAAAACCGTCATCTCATCCCGCAAAAATGATACCCTATCTAAGAGAATCGCCCAAAAAGTAAAAAAACGATGGCTCTCAGACTATGGTGACTCTAAAACATAATTTCAAAAATAATATTTGTGTATAAAACTTAAATAAATAAAAAAAGTATACATATTAGGTATCGCCGCGTCCGTAACAACCTTCTCTATAAAAATACCACATGATTTAACCCCTCAGGTGAACACCGTACAAAATTAAAAAATAAAAACAGTGTCAAAAAGCAATTTTGTCAGCTTACATCACAAAAAGTGTAATAGCAAGCGATCAAAAAGTCATATGCACCCCAAAATTGTACCAATTAAACCGTCATCTCCTACTGAAAAAAAGAGCCCCTACATAAGACATTTGCCCCAAAAAATAAAAATAAACTATAACTTTCAGAATATGGAGACACAAAAAGATTATTTTTTTTCAAAAATGCTTTATTATTTAAAACTGAAGCAAACAACCCAAAAAAGTAGTCATATAGCTCATGATCTAACATGTCAGATGAACGTTGTAAATAACAAAAAATAAAAACAGTGGCAAAACTGCAATTTTTTTGTTACCTTGCCTCACAAAAAGTGTAATATAGAGTAACCAAAAAGTCATCTGTACCCTAAAATAGTACCAACAAAACTTCCACCTTATCCTGTAGTTTCCAAAATGGGGTCACTTTTTTGTAGTTTCGACTCTGGGGTGCATCAGGGGGTCTTCAAATGTGACATGGCAAGTTCAAATTATCCCAGTGAAATCTGCCCTCCAAAAACCCTATGGCGTTCCTTTCCTTCTGCGCCCTGCCGTGTGGCCATACAGCAGTTTTTGACCACATATGGGGTGTTTCTGTAAACTACAGAATCAGGGCAATAAATATTGAGTTTTGTTTAGCTGTTCACCTTTGCTTTCAAGATTTGCTTCTAAACTTAAAAGCCTTCTAACTTCCCCAAAAAATAAAATGGCATTCACAAAATGAACCAAACATGAAGTAGACATATGGGGAATATAAAGTAATAGGAGGTATCAAATTGAATTTTTGAATACTTTGCTCATCTCTAAGGATCAAGCCTTTTAGGGACCGGAGTAGAAATAAGCAATTTCCCAAAATTCTACAGAACCCAATCTCAAGAAGTTCTGATTCTAGCTAATTATTATATTTTTTTTACAAATTTAGGCCAAATTTTTTATTCTAAAGAATTGATTCGCTCATCCTTAGACTGCATTCATTGAGTTTCAGAGACCAACTATTGATGTTAGTTGCGAAATTGCATGGAAATAGTTTTAAATGATAAATTATAGATCTCTTCCAGCTGGTGTATACCGTAAATGTATATATCATTCAGCTTCACCTTATTTGCCCTTTCTACATGACTTTCATAAATATATTTAATGCCCATTGTTTTATTGCTACAAATTATAAAGTATTGTATTTCTGGTGTGCCTTGTAATTTTTCTCCAACTGTTTCTGAAAAGGAAATGTTCTAAGGAATGAGCACTTAAATGACCCAGTTACTTCAAGTAAGTGTTTTGAACTGCAGGGGATTATTCTGAAATGTGCATAATCTATGACTTTGGAGGTACAATTAATCCAAACCCTGAAAGCTCAGAAATATTTTGTTGTTCTGTTAAAAGATCAGGTAATGGAACATTTTAGCCTAAGAGGGAATATTTTTTAAATGCAGAACTAGGATACAGCGGCCCTTGTGGCCTTCAGATGTCAGCCACTGACAAGAAGAGACTCCAAGCGTGGACATGATGAATGCGGAAGAAAATATGACTTATTTTACCGTTTCCAATTATTTTGGACAAATTGAAATCTAAAAATAAATTGGGTGTAAAACAAAGGGATAAATCTAAAAAGTTTCGAGAAGGGAAACTTTATGACGCCTCTTAATATGCATAGAGAGGACACATTGTGTAATATATGTCTTGGTCAGATGAAGGGGACTTTTTATTGTCTTTGTATGCTTTTTGAATATTTATGACTCAGATATTTTAGGTCCAGATATGAAAGTTGGCATGAGGTTTCGGTCATAAATCATTTAGAAGGTTCGTGAAGTCGCGCTGTATTTATAATGCTGGTTGCCTGCTACTTTTTGCCCACTGGTGGTTGATGTGTGACTTTTACATTTAGGGACAACTTCAGGTGTGTGTGGGCCATTGAGCTTAAAGAATATAACTATTATAATACTGCCCCTATGCACAAGAATATAACTACTATAATACTGCTCTTATGTACAAGAATATAACTACTATATTACTGCTCCTATGTAGAAGAATATAACTACTGTAATACTGCCTCCTATGTACAAGAATATAACTACTGTAATACTGCTCCGATGTACAAGACTATAACTACTATAATACTGCTCCTATGTGCAAGAATATAACTACTATAATACTGCTCCTATGTACAAGAATATAACTACTATAATACCGCCTCCTATGTACAAGAATATAACTACTATAATACTGCTCCTTTCTGAAAGACTATGTAATACCCTAGAGGGGGCACTGTCATTCTTACACCTAGTTACTGTGTCTAATGGCTAGCAAAGAATATCATCTGTGCATTTATTTCCATGTCCTCTGATGCGGTGCCTTAATAATATTGTTATGCAACTGTTATTACATATAATGTGCCTGGCAGTGGCAGTGTATCTGGCAGAGAGTACCATTAGATATAATAGAACTTACCATTCCATTCTCCCTCTTTTAGGGGAGAAGTAAGCTAGTCCTCCTGCCTACCAAGGAAAGGGTTGGAGGAAGCTGTGGTCGAGTCAAGAGTGGAGAAGTTGAGAAGTGTAGTTAGGAGTTGGTGCAAGAGAGTGAAATAGCATGGTATGGTGAGGGAGAATTTCCCCTCACTGCTGCAGGAGCTTTGGGAAAGTAGCTCAGAGAGCAGCCCACTCCTTAATTAAAAGTACTTAGTACCTCTGAGAGGCAAAACGGAGCCAAAGACCCCTATGCAGCCAAACAGGTCACAGGATTCCTCACTCTCATAAGAAACAGTAACTGAAGATGATAGGAATGAGACTGAAGCCATAGATTAGCACAGCAGCAAAGTATTCAAGTTTTCCTGCCAGTTTACCCTTTGCTTGCTGGAGTCAAGAGAAAGATTAAGTATTGTTTGGATAACAAGTTTATTCCAGTAAAACCGTTATACTTCACCAAGTCTGGACTCTGCTTACTCTACCTTCTACAACTCCTTTGTTGCTATGGAGCATAACCCCGGTTAGTGAAAGTATCCAGGTAGGAACAGCGTGACACAAAATACCATGATACAAACCACGACATACCACCAGAATTCCTGAACATTGGGACGGGATGGGCCCTGGGGCGCAGCACACTGCAAATATAACTACTATAATACTGCTTCTATGTGCAAAAATGTAACTACTATAATACTGCCTCCTATGTACAAGAATATAACTACTATAATACTGCTCCTATGTACAAGAATATAACTACTATAATACTGCCTCCTATGTACAAGAATATAACTACTATAATACTGCTCCTATGTACAAGAATATAACTACTATAATACTGCTCCTATGTACAAGAATATAACTACTATAATACTGCTCATATGTACAAGAATATAACTACTATAATACTGCTCCTATGTACAAGAATATAACTACTATAATACTGCCTCGTATGTACAAGAATATAACTACTATAATAGTGCTCCTATGTACAAGAATATAACTGCTGTAATGCTGCTCTTTTGTACATAAATATAGCTACTTGAATACTGCTCCTATGGACAGGTATGTCATTCATTGCTATTATAAATTGGGTATGATTGTATTTTTATGTTCTCTCTCATATCCTCATTGCTTGGCGAGCCCAGCATAATATTTCAAATAATTCTATTATCTGTTCATTTTCTTTTCATTTTTGCAAGCACACAGAGATCAATACATGAGTTCTCTGTGTTGCGATGAGGTCAGTTTGTGTAATGTAACGTTATTTGCAGGACATAATGGAATATTTGCTAAACATTGCTCTCATTAAGATCTTGTGGCTTCTGGGTGTTTTTGATGGAAAGTGCAATTCTTCAAAGTCTCCTGTAAGTATTGGAGCAGTTTATTATAGTAGCAGTTGGCAGGATACACCAATTAATGTTACTTTGTGGGAACATTATAAGGGGGTGCAATTATGCTGCAAATTTTACCTCAATGAAAATATGAGTTATTATTATTTTATTTAAATATTGTCCTCAGTTCAACTGAAACTTAGTCACAGCCCCTTATTTCAGGAGCCTACAATGTATGTTCACACCTGATACCAGACAGGCTGTCACTTAGAGCTTCAATATGCGGTGGTGCATAATTATCCCCTGCCATATGAATAAATCAGTTTGTACATTTCTGTATAAATTATGCTGCTATAAAATGATGCTTTTCTCTATATAATTCTATATATAAACATAATTAATGTTTTTCTGTATATAATATTGTAGATTTTCCACTACTTTTTGAAATAAAAGCAGACAATCTTTGTTTCATGGCATCTGAAAACATCAGAACCCATAGAGAAACAGCTTACGTATTTTGAGCTTCTTGAAAACTCTTGCAGTGCTATCACAGTAATTTTAAGTTACAGGACAGGGGATAACCATGAGATCAACCCCTCCGCTATGACCCCCCCATTGATCACAGGAATATGCACCCCGTACCCTACAGGAACCCCTAATATGACTGGAAGAGAAGGTCAAGCATATGCACTGTCGCTTAGAGATGATTCAAATTGACCAAGTAATTTGATTCAGGTGCAAATCATAAATATTATGATAGTGTACATACAGATACAATAAGAAGGAACGTAATTCTTTAAAGACAATAAAAAGACAGTATCAAATTGAATACTAGTAAACACATGTCACGTAAAAGACACAATAATTATGTTGGGCTTGATTTAGACCTGTAGATGAGGTAAGGATGAAACAAAAAAGTTTTTCACAGTAACATAAACTGTAAGGTGAACAGAACTAAGTAACAAAAGGGGCAACATTAAGGTAGTATTTGCCACAGAGCCTCATATATTACCAGAAGAAGAGGATGAATAAACATGTACTTCAAAGGTATGTAAGTTAGGCTAGGCATTGGAATTGGAAGGGTCAAAGAAAACCTCTGTATTGTTTCCAGGGTGACCAAATGGCTAGAAAAGTGGGCCTGGATCGGAGTTCCCAATGTGAGAGCTCTTCTAGCCCATAAATCTGGTCCACTTTTTGTATCCACTTAGCCATACCAGGAACCTCTGAGGAGAGCCAATGGGACGCAATGAGTAGTCTGGCGGCAGCCAGGAGTAGGGATGTACACCATATGTTCAAACGCTTAATGCCTAAGTTCAGGAGGGCTAATTCAGGAGAGCAGGATAGATTTACAAATGTGATTGCATTTACTAATTATATTGCGCCACCAATCGTTAATAGGTTGGCATTTCCACCAAATGTGGAAGAAGGAACCCTTAGAGGCCTTGCATCTCCAACATATGCTAGAGCAGCTAGAGGAGTAAAGAGAGATCGATTCGGGGGTCTTATACCATCTCATCAGGATTTTGCACCCATTTTCTTGAATACGGATGCATCTGGATATCTTGTGGGGCTGAATTGAAAATGCTTTAAATGCCTGGATTTCATGTCTCGTTCCCCTCTTTCTCTCTTTCATTCTCTCACATAATCTCTCCCTCTCTCTTTCTCCCTCTCTATCCTTCTATTTCCTTCTCTCTCTTTCCTTTAAAATGTTGCTCCACCTTAGAATCTTGCTTGAAGATCTGGCGCAAAATCTTTTGCGGCCCGTGATGGCGTCATTATGCTGGCTGACGTTATACATCATCACGCACAGGATTTCATGTGAAATCTTCCAGCAAGATGGCGACGATCAGCCCGTCATGACCAAATGGATCAGGTAAGTATGACTTTTTTGTTTGTTTGTTTTTTATACTATTTCAGTTTATATCGCTACCACGAAGCATGAGGAAATTCAGGTTCACGGCTAATTAAATTTCTCCCAAAATTCAGATCGAAGTTCACTTTGTGGACTTTGATTCACTGAACACTGGTCATCACTAAAGATAAGCTAATTTTTCAAAAATTCTATTCACTTGTTCGCCAAATTTTTTTGAAAAAATTTGCTTTGATCTGAATATATTCGCTGCAAATTATGTTAAAAAAACGGCTATTTCCGGGCTGCAGAGAGCCTTTATAGTGGCGTAGAACACTGTGCCTTGCAGTAACACGCATAGGGAGTCTGCTGTGGTAGTGAAATAATACTGTGAATCCGTATGACATGCAGATGACAGGCGTCGCTCTTAGAATCACTGCACACTTCACTTATTTAGGCAGTAACGGGGCCAAAACTGACCAAATAACTGAAGTATGAACTCAGCCTTACAGGTAGATGTTAGCGTCAAGAAGAAGCGCAGTCCTTTTACACCGTCGTCAGCGGATTTCACATAAATGTCTACAGAACCTGTCCTATTAAACGCTTATACAAGTAGAGCCCCCGACAGAGTGGAGAGGGGGTCAGCAGTAAGTTTGTGTTGACGTTACTGATTATTTTGTCCTTCCTCTGATCCGTCAGAACATTAACCCACAAAAAACGGATCCTGTCTGTGGAGTATACGCCTTCACTCGGTCAGCATTTGCTCAATAATCCATCAGTATTGCTAATGCCCAAAAAAACAGGAGTGGATGTAAAACAGAGATGACATGTGAATGGTCTGATTTGATTCGCTCATCTATAGTTATCACACACTGCATGAGATTTTGCGCAGAATTTTCAATCAAAATGGCAGCGGCGGCCTCTTTGCACTCAAACGGATTAAGTTGTTTTCTTTAACCCCTGAAATGCCTCAATTTTTACATCAGATATCGTGATCATCGATGAACATGACATCTAAGAGGTTCAATGATGGGGCTGCACAATCGCTGTTCCCCGTCATTGCGCCCAATACTTACAAAGACATTTCGTGGCAAAGTGAATTCCTTTGTGAAGTTTGGCGAAGCAGCCAAATAAAGGTTTTAATAACTTCGCTCAACACTACAGAATATCTTTCCATAAGCTATAGGCTTCAGAGTCAACTAGGCAACTAAAGTAATAACTAAAATGGGTGGACTACAGGACCCTGAAAGATTATCAAAATTAGGAATATTCACTTTAGAAAAAAGACGCCTGAAGGGAGATCTAATAATTAGAGATGGCCTTGCGGGTCGCCCGGCGGTAGTTTTGCGGTGAACTTTGCGTGTTCGCGATTCGCCGAACATGCAAACATATGGAGATATTCGCACCCGCCATATTCTTTTACATTGTTAAGAACTTTGACCCATGACACATCCATCAGGTGGTACAGGACAGCCAATTGAGACGTTTAGAACATGGACATACTCCCTACCTTATAAATAAACCTGATCTGGCCGCCATTTTACATTTAGAGTTTTGCCAGTGTAGGGAGAGGTTGCTGTGTGGAGCAGGGACAGACTGTTAGGGACACCGAACGCTTGCTAATAGGGCCACAAAAGTCATTTTAAGCACTAGTATAGGTGTGCTATCGATAGGTGTGATACACAGAGGGGTGCGATATACTTAGAATATACTTTTACAATGAGTCAAAAACACATAGATCTATATAGTGATCACCTGGGTGTCAGGGGCCTAGGGGTTAGGGGCTTACTAGGGCCATTTTTATATAGGGTAAGGTTCCGGACGGGGTCGCTCTTATCAGGGCAGGTGGTCTGTGGTTAGTCTATCAGGGCCATAATAGCACCCCCTGTAGGGCAATATAAGGGACAGTTCTTTGCCCACCCTGTTCTTCAATACCACATCATCATCTAGCCCAGGGATGGATGTTTTTTTGCTTTCCCTCCTGGATTTATCAATGTGCACTGGAACCCCCCAGAATGTGATAGGACATATGGTTTCTGATTTGGTGCCGCCGAGCACTTGTTATTGCCGACCACATCTATGTGTTTTGCTTAACTTTAATAATTTAATTTATTTTCATTTAGAGGGATATCTTTTCCATTCACACGTCCGCAAAATGGGTCCGCATCCGTTCCGCAATTTTGCGGAATGGGTGCAGACCCATTCATTTTTTAATGGGGCCGGAATGTGCTGTCCACATCCACATTTGCAGATCCGCACTTCCGCATCTGTGCTTCCGTTTCCGCAAAAAAATAGAGCATGTCCTATTCTTGTCCGCAATTGCAGACAAGATTAGGCATTTTCTATTATAGTGCCGGCGATGTGCGGTCCACAAATTGCGGAATGCACATTGCCAGTGTCTGTGTTTTGTGGATCCGCAAAACACTTACGGACGTGTGGATGGACCCTCATAGTAACATTATTAAAGGTTGTGTTTTATCTTTATGTATATTCTAATGGATTGCCTTCCTTGTACAATGTTATAATATACTTTCTATGTTAGACAGTATATTATAGTGCATTTGTATTGTGCGGCAGTTGTGTGCGGTTCTGCTGCGATACTGCAGGTATATAGAGGGACAAGCGTTATTGGGACAAATCATTTCTACTGGTGTGATATACCAGTCACCCCCCCAAAAAAAAACTGATTGAATCGGGGTGTTATATACCAATATACTTTCTTTATAGTGCATTTGGGTACTGTATAGTGCATTTGCGCATGCGCGTACGCAAAAATTATATTGCCGATATTTTGCATTGAACAAAAAAAAATTATGGAGATCGCAAATTCGAATAATACATCTGGTGTCACTGTCCATGTTGTGGGACTATTTGTGCACTTCTAGTAATTATTTCTGGGCTGCAAATATGAGCTGAAGGTTTTTCAGGTTCGACTGCCATTAAAATGAATGGGACCCGCCGCGAACTTGCGGTTCGCGAACATTTGTTTGTGCGATCGCGTTGGCGAACAGTCCCGGCAGATGTTCGTCCATCACTACTAATAACTATGTATAAATACATCAGAGTCCTGTAAGGTTCTACCTCACAGGTTTTTTTGCCTTCCTCTGGACCAACTTACAGGATAACAGTCTGAACTGGATGGACAGATGTCTTTTTTTCAGCCTTATAATTTAAACTATGTTTATGTTAGTATATCAGTCTGCTTTATAACATTATGCCTACAGATCAGACGTGACCGGATCCCTTTAAATCCATTAACCTGTATTTCCGGAACAGCTGGAAATGTTTTTAACCCAATAATGCAGATAAATGCATGCCTGTCCTTTTCCATCTCGTAAGTTCATGACAGGGAAGTCACTCAGCTACTTTATTTGTAACTGGGTCAAACATTCTCCCACACAATGAAATGCTGAAGTTTTTGGCTGCCTTGATAGAATCTAGCAGCCAATATTCCCCGTTAAGTCATTATCACCAACATGGTTACCAATCTGCTATGTACGAGAATTCCAGGGCCCCTGATTACTTCACTCACTCTCTGAACGTGCCCATTTTTTAATATAAAATATCTCATTAGATTCCTACGTCGAGTGCAATTCATACTGAAGTGTTTGTGAACATTTTCAATAAACACAGGTCGACCCAATAAATTGCTGTTTTTTTGTTTTGTTTGTGAACTTGACCCTATTGTCGGCTGGCGTATCGGCAAATAGATTGTATAAGTCATTGAAAAATAGTCTGTGACGGCTTAGAGAAAAGGCAAACAGCGCCACCCTTTTCCATGGAAAGTGTTGGGTATCGCACCTTCTCTTCATTCATATGAATGAGGCGGAGCTGCAATACCACACAGGCTCCATGGACAAAGGTGGCGCTCTTTAAAAAAATAATAATAATAACAAAAACATTCCTTTTTTTAATCTTGGACAATGCTTTTCCATGTTATTTTTGTATTGGCTATATTACTTGAAATTTTTCATAGCATTTAAAGCTATGACACTGGCTGACCTGTTGCATGTGCTCTTGCCAGCTGAAGGCATCTGTGTTGGTTTCATGTTCATATGTGTCCACATTGCTGAGAAAAATGATGTTTTAATATACACTACTTACAAAAAGTTATGGATATTGGGCTTTCAGGTAAAATTTATGGAAAACGTAAAAAGTTTCTGTTCCAGTGATATTATAACATGAAAGTCTGGCATTTAAGTAGAAGCAGCAATGGTGATTTCCTCATCTCAAACAATTTATTGAAACAAAAGCCAACCCTGGTTGTGGGTATACCCCCACAAAATGTCACTGTCTCAAGAACTTGTCATGTGGCCTTGAGCATCAATTACAGCTTGACAACGACATCTCCTGCTCTTCACAAGGCGACTTATTGTCTGCTGAGGCATGGCATCCCACTCTTCTTAAAGGGAGGCCCTCAGGTCATTGAGGTTCTGGGGCACAGAGTCACGAGCCTCTACATGGCAACTCAGCTGATCCCATAGGTTTTCAATGGGATTCATATCTGGAAATAGTGCAGACCACTTCATTTGAGGTCCTCCAGTCACCAGCAGCCATTCCCTAATGATTCCACCTCAATGAGCTGGCGCACTGTCGGCACATCTGAGGGGTACAATAATGGTCCCCCATCATTGCGCCCACAACTTATAAAGAAATGCGCTTTGTGAGTATTGATGAAGTAATCTGTCAATAACACAAATTTCTTCCTGTGAAATTCGGCGAAGCAGCTAAATGGAATTTTTCATAACTTCATGCATATATATATACAGTTGCAAGAAAAAGTATGTGAACCCTTTGGAATGATATGGATTTCTGCACAAATTGGTCATAAATGTGATCTGATCTTCATCTAAGTCACAACAATAGACGATCACAGTCGGCCTAAACTAATAACACACAAAGAGTTAAATGTTGCCATGTTTTTATTGCACACACCGTGTAAACATTCACAGTGCAGGTGGAAAAAGTATGTGAACCCTTGGATTTAATAACTGGTTGAACCTCCTTTGGCAGCAATAACGTCAACCAAACGTTTCATGTAGTTGCAGATCAGACGTGCACAACGGTCAGGAGTAATTCTTGACCATTCCTCTTTACAGAACGGTTTCAGTTCATCAATATTCTTGGGATGTCTGGTGTGAATGGCTTTCTTGAGGTCATGCCACAGCATCTCAATCGGGGTGAGGTCAGGACTCTGACTGGGCCACTCCAGAATATTTTCTTCTGTTTAAGCCTTTCTGTTGTTGATTTACTTCTATGCTTTGGGTCGTTGTCCTGTTGCAAAACTCATCCTCTGTTGAGCTTCAGCTGGTGGACAGATGGCCTTAAGTTCTCCTGCAAAATGTCTTGATAAACTTGGGAATTCATTTTTCATATGATGATAGCAATCCATCCAGGCCCTGACGCAGCAAAGCAGCCCCAAACCATGATGCCCCCACCACCATACTGAAGGGTTAAACAGAATTAGCTGTGTAATCTGTATGAAGGACAAGAGGTTGGGTGACATCATATTGAAGGGTGACTATGTATACATTTACCTTCTGTCTTTATAAGGAGAAGTTTCTAGTCAGCATTATTATAATAAGAGCTGTATAAGGAACTGCTATTATTGTAATAAGAGCTCAGCTATTCTTGTATGTATGCCTGACTGTATATAAGGCCCTGTACGACGAACAATAAATAGAACTGTTTCTGACATAATTCTGCATCTGTCATTGACACGTTCTCCAGACGTCTGTCTTCGGGGACACAGAAAGGAATCATGGTGCATAGAGAGAAGGATAATATTCTTTCAGCTGGGGGCTCGTCTTTGGGATAGAAAACACAGGAATTCGGTAAGTAACGGAACATTCCTGTCTAAAGACTGGGGACATTCCGATGCTTTCCGTAAAATTTTCTGTGACTTCTATTTTGAATCCGCTTTAGACACTCTGAAAGAAATAGGCAAGCTATCTTTAGGGAAGGTAGAATATTGCAAGCTACTTTTGGGGAAGGTAGAATGATTGGAATCTGTCTTTGGGCAAGATAGAATAAAAAAGATAGTGTCTGTCTTTAGGGAAGATAGACTGTAAATAGACTCCTGGCCAGGTCACACAGATACTTTAGGGAAGTATTTTATATAGTTATATCTTTTCGGGAAGGATATACCAGAGGTAGTCTTTTGGGAAGACTTCATATAGTGTCTGCACCTTGATTTCTCTCGTCACCCCCTGTCTGTTGCTTCTTTTCTGTCGCTTTCTTATGCTTTCTGTTATGTTCTGATGTTATAAAGCATTAAGTAATTTTGTATGCTGAAGGTAAGCAGCAATTGATACTGTGACAAATGTACTAACTTTATTGTGTGTGTCCTGGATGACCTTCTAACCCAGCAACTGGTGAACGCAAGTAACTATTTTAAGGGATTATACTACCTGACAATTGTGAAGGACGTTGTGCATAGATTCTGTACGGCTAGCCCTGGGGTCAATTTAGCTCTGCCTCCATCTCAATTAAGTTATATGACATGGGTGCACAGCAAGGAAAGGTCTCTCCACCCCCTCCGAATGTAGGTGAAACGTGTAAGGATTATGTAGCCCGGGTCTGTGGGACTGATTGTTGTTTAGTTACTCCCTGGGTTGATAATCTGGCAGTTTGGACAGAGTGAATGAGGAGTATGAATTTGTTCCCTCGGGAAGGGGCTGATGACACCTTCCATATGGATATGGTGATCAGGATTATGTTTGGATGACACTGAAGCTTACCCATATTATGGTCCAGACCTCCAGTGGGACATGCAGTGTATGCAGTCAGGAGGGGATATTGCCTTAAGCACCATAATGGTATAATAGACCAAATAAAGGTTCACAAGCAGAAGGCAGGGAACCAGGAGGGATATATATATAATGAAACATGAGTTAAATAAAGAATTGACAAGGAGTTCACTCCAGAAGCCCCTTCCTCCCTATTTAGGAAATATCCCACAGATATATCCATCCCTTCTAACAGGTGACTTAGATTTAAAAGTACTTTGAGGCCCAGGCATTATTAAATTGGCTCAAAAGGGAAGAAGATAGGAGGAGAAGAGCTGACACTCCAGAGTCCTTTTACAGTACACACTTCTTCTTCACAGCATCTGTTGGGAGATAGTTCAGACGCTGCCCGCAGCTCCCTGCCCCCCTTCTCCTCATGTCCATTACATACACAAGGCTTCGAGTGACAGCAGTGAAGGGAGGGGGGGAGGGCTCCTGAGCTAAAAATGCAGTTTCTGACAGTTTGGGATTGACCAGTTGTTGTCCTGGAAATACGAGAACATGTAGACTACAATTCACACATTTCTAACACTAGAGATGACATTTCTCCCATGCGCCTTAGATCACAAAAAATGTTTTCCCAAACCTGAACATATACCTCCTCATGATGAGGACAATGACCTTGAGGAACAGTTCACTTTTATGACTATAGGGGTCTTCTTGTTAAAGGGACCTATTGAAGTAGTTGATATTAATGTGATTGTTGTTATACCCATAGCCCCTGTGGTTCCAGACGTACCATCTCTGCTATCAGCTATTCCTGCCATGCAGAGTTTTTCTCTGTTATTGATTTGATGAATGCATTTTTTTTCTGTCCCAGTTGACAAGGCGACACGGCCACTTTTTGCTTTCACATTTAAATTTCGCCAGTATACTTGGTGTAGAATGCCTCAGGGTTATGTAGGCTCCCCAATAGTCTACTCCATTGTCCTCCAAATTACACTGCGCCCTTGGACTGCCCCTCATGGTTCTGTCCTTCTACAATATGTGGACGATCTCCTCATATGTAGTTCTACTCGGGAGGCCTGCCAGGCAGACTGTGTTAGTTTACTACTGTGGCTATGTGACAGTGGTCACAAAGTTTCTAGGAAGAAATTACAATGGTGTATGGAAAGAGTTGAGTATTTGGACTTTGTTCTCAGTAAAGGTGAGACGAGAATCGGCCATTCCAGAATTACCGCCATACTGGGTCTGCCCCGCCCACGAACCTAGAAAGACATGTTGACCTTTCTTGGCATGATTGGTTACTGCCGCCAATGGATTGCTGATTGGTCCTACTATGATAATGTTCTGAGACAAGCCGCTAATACTGAGATGCCTGACTTCATTAAATGGTCTGATGACATGTTACAAGCTTTTAGTCATTTGACATGTGCAATGGTTTCCAGTCCTGGTTTGGGCCTACCCGACTATGGCGTGATGTTTCACTTATTTGCCAGGGACAATTGTAAAACCATGGCAGGAGTCCTGGCGCAGGATCATGGAGGTAAATTCCACCCTGTTGCTTTTTTCTCAAAAGTGGTTCCCGTACAGGTTCAGGGCATGCCTGCGTGTCTCAGGAGTTTGGCAGCCTGTGCTATGGTCGCTGAGATGGCCACGCCTATTACCCTAGGTCATCCCACTACTCTGCATGCCACACGATGTTCAGGCCCTATTGAGGAACATACATACGCAACATATGTCAGCACGAAGACTGAGTGGATATGAATATCTAATTCTCAGCCTTATATCAAGTACTCAGCACCCACGTTCGGTCCAATGGCTATCCTGAATGCCCTGCTTGGCTACAAGGGAGAGCAGGATGATTTGCCTCCTCCCCATGCATGTGCTGAACTTATACATGAGCATACCTCACCTAGGCCTGACTTACAGTCCACTCCCATGGAAGGGGCACCTGATATATTTATGGATGGATCCTGTTCCCGCCCTAATGTTGAGGGGAACGATGTGGCTGTATACGCTGATTCCAAGTATGCCTTTGGGGTTGTCTATGATCATGGGGTAATCTGGCAGAGGAGAGGTTTCATAGCTGCAGATGGGAGATGAATCTCACATTCCACCCTAGAACATGATCTCCTGGCCACCATCCACTTACCGAGCGAAGTTGCTCTTATCAATTGTAAGGCACATATTGGACTACAAACACACATAGCTATAGGGAATGCCCTAGCTGATCAGGCAGCAAAGGAGGCTGCTATTAGGACGGCAGCATCAGTTCGAATGCCTTCCCTTGTTCCAGACATTACCCTTACTGACAATCTATTGCTCAGCCTCCAGGATTTGGCTATCAGTAGTGACAACATGGAATGGCGGTCGGTAGGTGCAGTACAAGACCCTAATACGGGTCTTCTCTGCAAAGAGGGGAATCCATGTATCCCAGTTGCAAGCGCCCCGATTTAAATTGAACAGTATCATGGTCTTGGCCATAGGGGAGCACAGGCAACCACTGACCTCATTCAGAGAGATTTTTTTATACCAGGTCTCAGATCAAAGGTACAATCTTATGTTTAGCGGAGTATTATATGTCTCAGAAATTAGGATGCAGCCTAACAAGGATACTGGGTACTCACCATTTGAGGTCCTAATGGGAAGACCCTTCCCCACCCCTTGGGGTCAAAGGCCCCTGTGATAGAAAAAGGGGATCTAGAAGTGGTACAAGCAGAGTATGTGAGGAAACTTATAGAAACTTTAGATCAAATTGAACAAGATATTGCTTGTGCCTCTCCTTTCTCTCCACAGGAACCTACGCATCTTTCCAACCACGAGACGTGGTGATAAGTCCAGAGACTGGCAAAAGGACGAAAACAGACTGAGTTCCTGTTTGGACCACCCACCCGAGTGGTAGCAGTCACCAGAACAGCGATTCTCACAGAAGAGGCTCCAATCTGGATTCACAATAGCAGAGTGAAAAGGGTCCCTGAGGCTTCTTCTCCGGTGATGGACAAAGATAAAGAGGGTGAAGCAGGTATGAATTCCCTGAACAAAGAGGGGAGCTCAGAAGAAGTTTCCCTGAAAAGTGCCTTGCCACAGGCTGAAGATGATGACCCCACAATATTCTGGGAGATAATATTCTAGGAGATTTGTTTGTCTGCTGATCATTATTAGTCTGGCTTATTACTACATGTATTTATCACCCAGAGGAGATGAGTTTCTTCTGCGGTGCACCAAATAATCAGCCAGTATATGAAAGA